>NC_081554.1:60735372-61035372 GCF_963082655.1 Stomoxys calcitrans | reverse complement strand
TTGCAATAAATTTTTCACCAACGAGATAAAGTGAGGTAACTAAGTCTCCATCTTTTATTTTTCTATTGGCCACATCGAAGTTTGTGTATCCTTTGAAATGCCCTCCTTAGTTTATGTGTTTTCTTCTTTATCATCCTTTTTTCCTCATCTTCTTTCCTTGCAGACTCCTGAGAATTGCAAAACTGACAAAGATTGTACAGCCATGATGGTTTCCTGGGAGGGTGAAGCTGAAATCCAATCGGGTGATATATTAATTGTTGAAATAAACGATGCCCTCTTGAATCCCAAGGATGTAAATCTAACAACCAGGTGAGTGAGTGAGTCTATCGTCATTGATATCAAACAAAAACCCTACAACTACTGCCATTAAATGTAATAGTGATTCGTTAGATTTTTCTTGCTTTCGTTTTCTTTCTCATTTATTTATTTGGCCAAATAAATGTTTTGAGAGACCATTTGGGTTGTTTTTTTTTATATATAGATTTTTTTTGTTCTTGCTTTTTGTTTGCCAATCTTATGCAATTGTGAAGAAATGGGATTTTAATGTATTATTTTTAACGTTAGTTCTGCCCTTTTTATGGAGGTGTTTTTCTAACAGAGCCATGGGTTCATTTTTCTCCAACGCCTTGTTTTTCCTCTTTTTTTACGGTTATTTTAGTTGTAAGAACCATTTCTGAGTTCTGCGTTTTCTATGGAAAACTAAATTTGTTAAGCTTGGAGTGAGTGTAGCCGCCTACGTTTGTTATCATCTTACCTGCTTCATTAAATAATAATGAAATGTAGGTGAATTTCCTTGAATCTTTAATAGGTCTTTGGGACAATGAATTCAAGACAATGTTTTTCTTTTCTTTTGCATTGAAACGGAAGTTCTTTGTAATTCAAAAAGGAGCCTTTGTCTTAACCCATTAACGACGAGTGGGAAGGAAGATACCGAAGAATACAGCTCTCTTAAAAAAATTCTAGCTCCAGTTAGAAAAGAGGTATCCCCATTAAATTTGGATTGGCGTAAAGAAGACGAATGCATCTTGTTAAAGAAAATGTTGACCGTCGCATATGTTGTAGGGAAAAATTAGCTTGTCGATAGTCGGTAATTTTTTATACCTAAAAAACTTAAACCAAAAATTTTCTCAAAACTATTGGGAGTGAGATTTATGGAAACCGTTTAATGGTGCTGTTGCATTTGACGCTTTCCATATTAACCCTCCGACGATTGAATCATCCGTTGCCAAAGTACAAGGTCCACAGGGGTCTAGTACTTTTTGTATGGAATTTTATATGCAAACGCACTTTTTTTTGAATTTGTTAGACCCTAAAAAAGACCCCAACAACCTTCTCACCCGCCGGAGAGTTAGTAAAACAAATATGTGGCGACAAGTCTACTACTTTGCTTATAATAAAGACATTGAACTCCACTTTTCATCGCTAAATTGTCATAAAATACTAAGAATATGATTTTTTGATGTTGTAATAACTTAGTGGCTTAGGAAAAAAAAATTGTTTTCTTTTCATAAATTTTATTTGTTTTTTCGAAATTTTGTTTAAAAAATAAAAAAAAAATTCTACAATGATCTAAATAATGAATATATAAAATTTCTTCCGAAGCGGACAAAAGAATCAAGGGTCATGCATTAATGGGATAATCAGATGCACCATAGGATGGGAGTATACTAATCTAGTCATTCTGTTTGTAACACCTGAAAATATTCGTCTAAGACCCCATAGAGTCGATATATTTTTGATCGTCTACACGTTCTAAGTCGATCTAGCCATGTCCGCCCGTCCGTCCTCCTGTCAAAATCACGATTGTGGTCGAACGCGTAAAGATAGCCGCTTGAAATTGCACAGATACTAAATATTGATATAGGCAGATGGGGACTGCAAATAGGCCATATCAGTTTAGATTTGGATATAGCTTCCATATAAACCGATCTGGAAGCCGCATATGTTCGTATTAGTAAAATTTTGCAGAAAGTGTTCCGTTATGACCTCCTACAACTGTGCCAAGTAAGGTCAAAATCGGTACTCTACTCTACTCTACTCTACTCTACTCTACTCTACTCTCCTCTACTCTCCTCTACTCTACTCTACTCTACTCTACTCTACTCTACTCTACTCTACTCTACTCTACTCTACTCTATTCTACTCTACTCTACTCTACTCTACTCTACTCTACTCTACTCTACTCTACTCTACTCTACTCTACTCTACTCTACTCTACTCTACTCTACTCTACTCTACTCTACTCTACTCTACTCTACTCTACTCTACTCTACTCTACTCTACTCTACTCTACTCTACTCTACTCTACTCTACTCTACTCTACTCTACTCTACTCTACTCTACTCTACTCTACTCTACTCTACTCTACTCTACTCTACTCTACTCTACTCTACTCTACTCTACTCTACTCTACTCTACTCTACTCTACTCTACTCTACTCTACTCTACTCTACTCTACTCTACTCTACTCTACTCTACTCTACTCTACTCTACTCTACTCTACTCTACTCTACTCTACTCTACTCTACTCTACTCTACTCTACTCTACTCTACTCTACTCTACTCTACTCTACTCTACTCTACTCTACTCTACTCTACTCTACTCTACTCTACTCTACTCTACTCTACTCTACTCTACTCTACTCTACTCTACTCTACTCTACTCTACTCTACTCTACTCTACTCTACTCTACTCTACTCTACTCTACTCTACTCTACTCTACTCTACTCTACTCTACTCTACTCTACTCTACTCTACTCTACTCTACTCTACTCTACTCTACTCTACTCTACTCTACTCTACTCTACTCTACTCTACTCTACTCTACTCTACTCTACTCTACTCTACTCTACTCTACTCTACTCTACTCTACTCTACTCTACTCTACTCTACTCTACTCTACTCTACTCTACTCTACTCTACTCTACTCTACTCTACTCTACTCTACTCTACTCTACTCTACTCTACTCTACTCTACTCTACTCTACTCTACTCTACTCTACTCTACTCTACTCTACTCTACTCTACTCTACTCTACTCTACTCTACTCTACTCTACTCTACTCTACTCTACTCTACTCTACTCTACTCTACTCTACTCTACTCTACTCTACTCTACTCTACTCTACTCTACTCTACTCTACTCTACTCTACTCTACTCTACTCTACTCTACTCTACTCTACTCTACTCTACTCTACTCTACTCTACTCTACTCTACTCTACTCTACTCTACTCTACTCTACTCTACTCTACTCTACTCTACTCTACTCTACTCTACTCTACTCTGCTCTACTCTACTCTACTCTACTCTACTCTACTCTACTCTACTCTACTCTACTCTACTCTACTCTACTCTGCTCTACTCTACTCTACTCTACTCTACTCTACTCTACTCTACTCTACTCTACTCTACTCTAATCTAATCTAATCTACACTACTCTATACTCTACTCTACTCTACTCTACTCTACTCTACTCTACTCAACTCTACTCAACTCAACTCTACTCTACTCTACTCTACAATTTGGACCGAATTCGGCTCAGACATCGGTATGCAAGTCATTGCTTCACGAGCTTGCCTGTACTGTTGTGGAACAGTGAAACGTAGGCAGGTAGGACGACGAAAACCCAATGAAGTGAGAGTGAGAGAAGAGGGAACTTATACTGAAGGGATTAAAAAGGAGATCAATATTGTTTTCGGAATCATTAGAGAACACATAGGACTTCAGTCGCACTTATATAGAATAGATATGGCTTGCAATAGAGTCTGTAGGACATGTGGGGAAGTTGATGAGACGTTGGACCATTGCCTATGTCACTGTCAGGCTTTAGGAGTTAAAAACTTCGTTATTTAGATGGGAGCACATTACAAGACTTAAAATAACTTTGGGAACAAAAAGTGAATTTTGTTTGTTTCTCTTTCGAATCGTGCTGAATGATTGGAGAGAACTATGGCGCACATTTCATATTTGTTTAGAAGACTTCTCAACCATATTAGGTGTGATTGCTCCTTGGGCCATACGTTGGTATGTTGTATTTGAAACGTATTTTTTTCGAAAACGCCTCTATGATACAAATACCGCATTAACCACGCCCGACAACCCCGTCTATTAGATGTACTTTTCCCAATGCATGTGTTTTCGTGTAATGACAGATTTTTTGTCTGCAACAGTTACACTACTTCCATGGTTCACATGATTCTGTGCATCTGTTGGAAGTTGTATTGATGGCGCCGAACGCTAGGCAACGGCAATGGTAACGGCAACGATGACGGCTCTCGCTGTTACTCCGTGTGCCCAGGCTCAAATCCCGGCCGGGCTCTGCCTGATTTTTTTCATTTTCATCGTACCACGGAGTAGCATGAACGGGTTCGAATTCTGTCGAGAACATCAGGAGAGATGTTCAACGCTTTTTATTCCCTTCTATTGCTGGCGACTTTTCTGAAGTACTTTACCATTTGATATGGCGGCCATGTATAAACTTCTTCACAAAGAGGTGTCGCACTGGGGCACGCCATTCGGCCTCGGCTATAAAAAAGAGGCCCCCTTTTTATAGCCGAGGCCGAAATTTGAATCGGACAGCACTCATTGATGTGTTAAAAGTTTGTTCCTGTTCCTTAATGGAATGTTCATGGGCAAATTTTGCAATTTCCTTAGTCTTTAACATCCACACCCTTAGATCCTAAAAAGGTTGATCGGTCTATCTGGCTGATGATATATAATTGGTTTGTCGAAAGTGCAGCTCACTGTTCGAAATTTCAGCGAAATCGGACAATAAATGTGTCTTTCATGGGCTTAATACCCTAAATCGGCAGACCCTAAATATCTGCATTTTAAGAAAAATTTCCATAAGAAGCGCCTACATATCTTTCAGTGAGCAGTGGGTATTTGAACTTATATGTTTAAGTATCTATTTCTAAATAACCTACCAACAGATAACAGCATCGTCTTAGCATTACTAAAGAAAAAACATAAAAATTGTTTTATGTTCATGTTTTTCGCCCTACGAAGTGCATACTTTCACTTTTATTGCCTGTGTGTTAATATTTTTAGGTTTTGCTATTCACAGGCTTTTTTTCCCAGGTTATATTTGTTGCACAGTGTTTTCCACAAGGAATATTTTTTCGACAAGACAATAGTTATAGCAAGTGGATTTTTTTGATAATTTGCAAAGTTTTCTTTAAAAAATGGGTAAGTTCGACCAGACCTAGTTGTTGAAGAAGAAGATTTCTATTTCTTACCTTAAACGTGTCTATATTGGCTAATAATTACACCCCCCAGATTCTAAAGAAGTCAAATCGGTTGATTGGTTTATATGGGAGCGATAATCATCTTGACATACATATTCAATATGGCACAGTTCGGCCTGGATTTCATTATAGCTGCCATATAAACCGATCTCTCGGTTTTATGTTTTGGGGCAATAAAAGGCGCATTTATTGCCCGATGTCGCTGAAATTTGAGACAGTGAGTTGTGTTAGCCTTTTCGACGTCCTTTTTCAATTTGGCCTAGATCGGTCCAGATTTGGATCTAGCTGCCATACAGACCGATTTAAGGTTTTGGGTCCTTAAAAGGCGCATTTATTGTCCGATTTCACCGAAATTTGGGACAGTGTCTTATGTTATGCTTTTCGACATCCGTATCGTATATGGTTCAGATCGATTTATTTTTAGATATAGCTACTAAAAAAACCAATATTTTGTTACACACAATTGAACAATGACTTGTACTTATTAGTATTTGATCCAAATCGGAACTTATGTCGATATAACAGCTATGGTACATAAGGTATTCAATTTCACCGGATTTTGATGAAAGGTGGTTTACATATATACCCGAGGTGGTGGGTATCCAAAGTTGGGCCCGGCCGAACTTAACGCCTTTTTACTTGTTATACCCTCCACCATAAGATGGGGGGTACACTAATTTCGTCATTCTGTTTGTAACTACTCGAAATATTCGTCTGAGACCCCATAAAGTATATATATTCTTGATCGTCGTGACATTTTATGTCGATCTAGCCATGTCCGTCCGTCTGTCTGTCGAAAGCACGCTAACTTCCGAAGGAATAAAGCTAGCCTCTTGAAATTTTGCACAAATACTTCTTATTAGTGTAGGTCGGTTGGTATTGTAAATGGGCCATATCGGTCCATGTTTTGATATAGCTGCCATATAAACCGATCTTGGGTCTTGACTTCTTGAGCCTCTATAGTGCGCAATTCTTATCCGATTGGAATGAAATTTTGCACGACGTGTTTTGCTATGATATGCAACAACTGTGCCAAGTATAGTTCAAATGGGTCCATAACCTGATATAGCTGCCATATAAACCGATCTTGGGTCTTGACTTCTTGAGCCTCTAGAGGGCACAATTCTTATCCGATTTTCCGGAAATTATGTACTACGGATCCTCTCATGACCAGCAATATATGTGTTTATTATGATCTGAATGGGTCTATAACCCGATACAGCTCCCATATAAATCGATCTCTCTATTTTACTTCTTGAGCCCCCAAAGGGCGCAATTCGAATTGGCTGATATTTTACACAGGTCTCCAACATGTAATAATATTGTAATAGTAGAGCAAATCTTTTCTTATATCCTTTTTTGCCTAAGAAGAGATGCCGGGAGAAGAACTCCTCAAATCCGATCCATGGTGGAGGGTATGTAAGATTCGGCCCGGCCGAACTTAGCAAGCTTTTATTTGTTTTTTTTTTGTGTACTGTGCACTGATTGTAATCTTTCTGCTGCAGGAATACCCCATACGCTACTTATGAAGAAAACCAAATAAACCTTTTGCACCTTTCATACATTTATGAGTAAACACATAAAAAATATTATGGCCATGGAAATAACAAAAATATGGTTAATCCTATGGCAAATGAAATTAAATGCACAATCGCTAGTATGTATACATAAGAGATTTGGGAAAACACAAAAATATTGAATTTTTTATGTTGTTGAGGAGTTGTCCTCATGTATTGTCAAATACGCCATAACAAAGCTATTCAAAAAATTAAATACGAATACTTTCAACATTCAATATGAAAGCAATATGAAACTATAATGTATGGAAAGTAACATGATTAGGAGTTGGGGAAGATTCGAAATCTGTGGGTATGCCTCTAGCGGCATATTAAATATTACTTAGAAATAGCACCAAAAGGGGGTTCTAAAAGTTCTGGCACATTCAATACTTCATATCAGCTCTCCTTTCTCTGCTAATATAATAAACTGAATTGTCTGCCTGTCACCTGCCTGGCACCTTCCTGCCACCTGGCACCTGCCTGCCACCATTACCTTAACTTGTTATCCTATTTGTTATAAAGTTATTCTCTAATACTTCTCAAACAAAATTTTCGTTTTACTACCCTCTGCTTTAATTTATGGCACCTTGACTGCTTTGCTGCTATGAGGGTACGCAATTATTTGTAGATATTATTAACACATCAATCATTTGCTCACATTGCAATATCACAACTCGTTGATGAAGCTATCACAAAATATGCTGCAAAAGTCATAATCGGATTAACATTTAATAGTTTTCTCACCCAAAACTTTTCGGATCTCTGTCCATGCATAAAACCCCAACTTGGCTTTAATAATTACAGGGCGGTATTATTTTAGGAAAGTACTAAAAGCCACATTAATTATTTAATGAGAGTTGTAAATAGATTATTACGGTTCACTAAAGAAGACATCATTTTGATTGTCGAACTAATTTTATACCTTCAATGACTTAATAATAATTTGATGAAATTCTTTGGAAATTTGTCGATCATGAAGTGAAGAAAATGTTATTAGAAGCTCTTTTATTAATATCTTTAAACCACTTTCGTGTATAAAGGTAAACAAATGCATAAACTACCATACTTTAACATTTAAATCCTTTAAGGACTTTATTGGTAAACAAGTAAAAGTTCGGCTGGGTCGAATCTTGGGAGCGCACCACCATGGATTCTGCTGAAAATTAATACAAAATAATTTTTTTTGAAGGGCATAATTTTATTCTACATGCCAAACTTCTCTCAAACCAGCACACATTTAAGCTTCTGGAAACCGAACAATGATGACAATGAAACATGCAGAATTTCAGATAAATCGGACCAAATTTGCGGATTGCAAGGGTTCAAGAAGTCAAATCGTGAGATCGGTTTATATGGCAGCTATAACAGGTTAAAGACTGATTCGAACCGTACCTGGCACTATTATGCAAAACTTCAGCCAAATCGGATAAAAATTCAGCTTGTAAGGACTCAAGAAGTCGAATAGTAAGATCGGTTTATATGAAAGCTATACCAGGTCATACACCGACTCGGACCGTATTGGGTACAGTTATTGGAAGTCATAAAAGAACATTACATGCAAAATTTCAGCCAAATCATATAAAAATTACAGCATGTAAGGGTTCAAGAAATCAAATCGTGAGATCGGTTTAAATGGGAGGTATACCAGGTCATACACCGATTCGTGCCGTAGTAGGCAGAGTTATTGGAAGTCATAGCACAACACTACATGCTAAATTTCAGCCAAATCAGATAAAAATTACAGCTTGTAATGGCTCAAGAAGTCAAATCGTGAGATCGGTTTATATGGTAAGTATACCAGGTCATACCCCGATTTGGACCGTACTAAACACTGTTGTTGGAAGTCATAACAGAACACTATGTACACAATTTCAGCCAAATCGGACAAAACTTGCGTCTTGTAAGGGCTGAAGAAGTCAAATCGGGAGATCAATTTATATGGGGGTTATATCTGTTCATAGACCGATTCGAACTGTACTTTGCATAACTGGTGAAGAGATATTATATACTTTTCACCTAATGTTCCCCCATGAGGAGAATCTTGAGAGTTCATTGCAACGTGAATTCTTTGACATCCTGCTTGACAGATGGCGGACATGTAGCCTGCGGAAAGTTAAAGTAATCTAAAGTCGCCAAATTTAGGAATGCGCACCTTCGGTCAACTTCTAACTTAAAACCTCCTCTAAAAATGCTTAGTCTATTTTGTAGCGAATACATCAACAGATAAAAAGTTGTGGATATTTCAAGTTATTTCATACGATATCCCTAGATAAGGTACCAGGTATATATAAAAAAATATATTCCTACAAAATTTTCCTCATTTTGCAATCTGCAGCCAAATACTGAAAAGTTTACATTAGAATGTTGTGATAGCATCCTTTTTACCATCTATTTATTTTTGCCCTTCTGGGCTTTGCTACAACCCCTATATAAGCACATTGGTAGTGGTTTAGATGAAGGTATGGCCATTTACATTGTCCACTAAAAACGCTTAATGTCTTTTCTGCCAGGGAAACGTGTCTAAATGTTTAAATAACTTTTTTCTCATACATATTCCACACACCTCCAATTTAAGTGCACCTGTGTAGCACATGGACATTTAATGGCATATGTGACACCATAATCGTGTAGTTCATAAAATTTTATTCTCCTTTCCCATTTCTCCATTGAACATTTTCTGATGACCTGGGCTGGTTAATGTCGCCATGCTTAAAGTTATTACAAAGGCACGTTTTATCTATAAAAGGTTTATGGGACGAAATTGAGTTATGACCACATTAGCATTTGTGGTGCTTTTTTGTGGGTCATCGGCCAATGATGAAGCGATATGTAAAATTAACAACCCTGCTGGTTAATGTCCCAGATGGAGGCTGAGCTCATAATTTTATTGATTAATATTATAACTTTCCACCCAACAACTTTGCTCTTTAGCTTTATATATGTTTATCTCTAAATTTCAATATCAGTACTAAGCAATTGATGATCCTGACTTTTGTGTCATAAAAAGTGTGTCATTAATCACTTCTTTAGTAGAATACTGTGTGGAAACATTCGGCAGGTGAGGGGTACGAAGAACTTACATGATCACATAGTTACTATTTTCTAAATGACTAAACAACCCGCTGTCCTACTCGAACACGGTATACCCACCCAAAGGATAATCTGATATATGAACGAAAAAAACAGTGTTTATACAACAAAAGAAAAGTTGATACCAAACGTGATCATTTCAGTACCATATGGAAGGAAATCATTACCCCATGAAATGGATGAAAAATAAAATGATTAGTACCATTTGGTACTAGCCTTATTACCAAACTGGTATTGATTTCAATACCAAACAGTTATTTGTTTTAGTACCAAACCGGTGTCGGTTTTATACCAAATCGTTATTGAATATTCCACCTCCTAATGAACTAACATAAAAAGACAAACTTAACAAGAGCATAAATCTGGAAGTTCGGCCGGGCCGAACTTTCTATACCCAGCACCTCGGGTATATGTGTAAACCAACTTTCATTATAAACCGGTGAAAAGTGCAGAATTTATCTTCCCATAGAAGCTATATCGAAATATTGAGTGGCCTAATAAATACAGTCATTGTTCAATTTCAAGAACAAAACATTGGTCTGTTTGGTAGCTGGTTGGCCAGAAAGTAATTGCGGATTTTTTAAAAGAAAATAAATGCATTTTTAATAAAACTTAGAATGAACTTTAATCAAATATACTTTTTTTACACTTTTTTTCTAAAGCAAGCTAAAAGAAACAGCTAATAACTGACAGCAGAAAGAATGCAATTACAGAGTCACGAGCTGTGAAAAAATTTGTCAACGCCGACTATATGAAAAATCCGCAATTACTTTTTGGGCAAACTAATATACCCAAATATAGACCGATCTGAACCGTGTACGACACGGACGTCGAAAACCTGTCAAACCTGTTGTCACAAATTTCAGCGAAATCAGATTATAAATGCGACTTTTATGGGGCCTAGACTTTAAATCGAGAGATCGCTCTATATGCCAGGTATATCCAAATCCGAACCTATCTGGGCCAAATTGAAGATGGTTGTGGAAAGCTCTAACGCAGCTCACTGTCCCTAATTTCGGCAAAATCTTAAAATAAATGCGCCTTTTATGGGCCCAAAACATTGAATCGTGATATAAAATATGGCAGCTATATCCAAATCTGGACAGATCTGAGTCGTATTACTCAAGGATGTAGCAGGGTCTAACACAACTCACTCTCCCAAACCTTAAATCGAAAGATAGGTGTAAATGGTAGCTATATCCAAATATAGACTGATCTGGGCCAAATATCAAGAAGCATGTGGAAAGCTCTAACGTAACTTAATGTCCCAAGTTTCGGCGACATCGGACAATAAATGCACCTTTTATGGGCCCAAAATCTTAAATCGAAAGATAGGTCTATATGTAAGCTATATCCAAATATAGACCAATCTGAACCATATATCAAGAAGCATGTGGAAAGCTCTAACACAACTCACTGTCCCAAGTTTTTGCCAAATCGGACAATAGATGCGCCTTTTATGGGCTTAAGACCTTAAATCGAGAGATCGGTCTATATGGCAGCTATATCCAAATCTGGACCGATCGGAGCCAAATTTAAGAAATATGTCGAGTGACCTAGCACAACTCAATCGAGAGATCGTTTTTTATGGGAGCTATATCAAAATCTGGACCGATCTAACACAACTCTCTGTCTCAAGTTTTTGCAACATCGGACAATAGATGCGCCTTTTGTGGGCCTAAGACTTTAAATCGAGAGATCGGTCTGTATGGCAGTATATCCAAATCTGGACCGATCGGGCCAAATTTAAGAAATATGTCGAGTGACAACACAACTCACCGTCCGAAATTTTGGCAAAATCGAACAATAAATGCTCATTTTATAGACCCAAAACCTTAAATTGAGAGATCGGTCTATATCACAGCTATATCCAAATCTGGGCCGATGTGGGCCAAATTGAAGAAGGATGTGTCGAAGGACCTAGCACAACTTTTTGTCATTTTATGGGCCAAAAATCTTAAATCGAGAGATCGGTCTGTATGCAAGCTATATCCAAATCTGAACCGATGTGGGCCAAATTGCAGGGGAATATCTAGCACAACTCACTGTCCCAAATTTCGGCGAAATTGGACAAAAAATGCGCCTTTTATGGGCCCAAAACCTTAAATTGAGAGATCGTTTTATATGTCATATCCAAGCCTGAACGGATCTGAGCCAAATTGCAGCAGGAAGTCGAGGTGCCTAGCACAAATCACTGTCCCAAATTTCGCCGACACCGGACAATACATGCGCCTCTAATGGGCCCAAACCCTTCAATCGAGAGATCGGTCCATATGTCAGCTAAGTCCAAATCTGGACCGATCTGGGCCAAATTGCGGAAAGATATCGAGGTGCCTAACACAACTCACTGTCCCAAACTTTGGCGACATCGGACAATATATGCGCTACTAATCGGCCCAAACCATTTTAATCGGGAGATCGATTTATAAGGCAGCTATATCCAAATCTGGACCGATCAAGGTCAAATTAAAGAAGGATGTCAAGTGGCCTAACACAATTCACTGTCCCAAATTTCATGATAATCGCATAATAAATATGTCTTTTATGGGCCTAAGAAATTAAATCGGCGGATCGGTCTATACGACAGTTATAACCGAATCTGGACCGATCTTTTAAAAATTGAAGAAGGATTTCGATTGGCCTTACACAGCTCACTCTCTCAAAGTAAATTCTGATAGTAAATGTGACTTTAATGGGCCTAAGACCTTAAATCGTCGGATCGGTCTATATGGGGGCTATATCAAGATAAAGTCCGATAAAGCTCATCTTCGAATTTAACCTGCCTATTGACAAAACCTGTAAGGAAGGGCAAAAGTCGGGCGGTGCCGACTGTATAGTACCCTGCACTTACCCTATAAGTACAATGTGAGAGCTATATCCTAATCTGAACCAATTTTGATGGACCTCGGCGGATGTTTTCAGATGGGTGTTTTAACAATCCGTATCAAATTTGGAGCAAATATGTTCAATTTGTAATAACTACGGCTGAAAAATGACAAAATTTTGGCAAATTACCAAAAATCTGAAGAACATATATATGGGAGCTATATCTTTATCTGAACCAATTTCGAGCAAATTTCTCATATGTTGTGGTAGTTGTCGAGGAAAGCGTTGTACAAAATTTTGGGGAATATTGGTCAATAAATGCGGTTCCAGTGGCTCTAAAAGTGAAAATCGGGCGATATATATATATATATATATATATGAGAGCTATATCTAAATCTGAACCGATTTCTATGAAAATAACTGGTAACGTCGAGTTTTAAGAGAAACTGCTTCCTACCAAATTTCAAGAGAATCGGTTAACATATAACCATTTTAGTGCATTATTACTGCAAATCGGGCGAACATATATATGGAAGCTATATCCAAATTTGAACCAATTTCTTTAAGATTCACCTATTACGTTTGTGGTCATAAGAAAATCCTTCCTGCTAAATTTCAAAAGAATCGGTTAACAAATGACCATTTTATTGCAGTATTACTGCAAATCGGACGAAAATATATATGGGAGCTATATCCAAATCTGAACCGATTTTTTCCAATTTCTATAGGCTTCGTCTCTAAGATGAAAAACATGTCTGTACCAAATGTTAAGACAATCGGATGAAAATTGCGACCTGCAGTTGTTATGCCCACCACTAATAGGATGGGGGTATACTAACCTAGTCATTCCGTTTATAACTCCTCGAAATATTCGTCTAAGAGCCCATAAAGTATATATATTCTAGATCGTCTTGACTTTCTGAGCCGAACTAGCCATGTCCCTCCGTCTGTCGAAACCACGGTAGAGGTCGAACGCGTAAAGCTAGTCGCTTGAAATTTTGCACAGATACTGAATATAGATGTAGGTGATTGGGGATTGCAAATGGGTTATATCGGTTCAGATTTAGATATAGCTCTCATATGATCTTCCAATTTGAATTCTTGAGCCCCTGGAAGCCACATTTTTCATCTGATTTGGCTGAAATTTTACATGTGATGTTCCGTTATGACTTTAAACGACTATGCCAAGTACGGTCTAAATCGGTTTACAACCTGATATAGCTCCCACATAAACCGATTTCCCGATTTGATTTCTTGAGCCCCTGGAAGCCTCATTTCCATCCAATTGGTCTGAAATTTTGCACATAGTGTTCTGATATGATTTCTAACATCTGTGCCAAGTACGGTTAGAATCGGTCCATAACCTGATATAGCTCCCATATAAACCGATCTGACGATTTGACTTCTTGAGTCCTTACAAGCCCTAATTTTTGTCCAATTTTGCCTAAATTTTGCATGCAGTGTTTTGTTGTGACTTTCAACAACTGTGCCAAGTACCGCTCAAATCGGTCTCTAACCTTATCCCATGTAAACCGTTCTTTTGATCATCCATGTTCGGTATCTAGAAGTTTTAATCTTTGCTGGTTTGACAGAAGTTTGGTATGTAGTAAAAAATTATACCCTTGAACTAAATTTATGTTGGATACATTTCTAGCAAAACCCATGGTGGTGGGTTTCCAAGATTCTTGGAAACCCTTTAATTGTTTTTACTATTTCCATTTTCACCGCTTTCGAGTATTTAAACACATTTTTGCGCATAGAATACGTATTAAGACATTTTATTATATTAGACCAAATAATTTTGCAACGATGAAAAGAATAAAATTGTGACGACGTTATGGATCCTATGATCTTTCGACTGGCATCAAATTGATACCAAATGGTATTAGAAATATTGTCCAATAACGTGAATAAAATAATACCAAACGGTATTGGCAAAAAACCGGCATTTTTCTATCTGTGTATCCTTTTTTTTTCTCCTATAATTGACCAAGACCTGCGTAACTCGGGATAAGTAACCCCTCATTGTAGACATAGTGCTCTGGTTGCTCTGGTTGACATACTGCGTAAGTAAAAGGCGAATATTTGCCGATTGGCATTCTACGAGATTGTTGGACTTATAATCAATTATGGTGCCTTGTCCTCTATGAAGAAAATACAAAAGCTTTAATTTAAAGGTCTATATCGGTGTGTGACTGCTTGGAGAACATCATAGATAAAGAAACTAATGGCCTATGTTAACATAGCCACTCTATTCCTTAATTCAAACTTGTTTTATGTCTTTCTCGGTGCATGGTGGCCCTTGTCCTGTTAAAAAAAAAAACTCTGACGAAAAGCCTTAACACATGAAAGAGTTAATCAGTGTTCCAATCCTATCTTCTCCAGTTATTGGCTACCTCAATAGACGAATAAATCAGGATAAGTAGCCCTTCATTGTAGATAAAATGCTACTTACGCTCTGGTAGATGTACAGGATGAGTAAAAGGGCGATATTTGCCAGTGTGTTGAATGTAAATTGAACCAAGTTGCCCTGTTCTTTTTTCCTTTTTAAGGACTAGCAGTCTTTGATTCATAAGCTTTGGGAATACCTAAAGCAAAACACATTAAGACTCCCACATGCCCCTTACACTAAGTACAAAATTTGCCATTTTGTGATTAATTTGCCTCTATGGAGAATTCCATGAATTAGTCAAAATGAAAATTCACCAACAGGCACATCTACTTCTGCAAGCTGCTAGCTTCATTTGTTCCTTTGTTCTAAAGTGTTTCAACTACCTTGCTTTTTATCTCCCCAATCCTACTTCTCAAAATCTTTAAACTTTAAGATTGCCCTAAAATTTCATTCGCTTTATGTTGATATTGAAGTTTCATTTTTTTTTTTGTTTCTAAATCGACCCAGATTCATGTTGCAGTTTTCCAACATTTAGACATTTGTTTATTCATACAGTCATGTCCAGTTTCAAGTGGAAAATCCATTACGCAAACACTTTTTCTTGCTTTCACAGATTCCTACAGCAGAATATGTTAGTAACAATAGGGTGGCATTGAAACTAAACCATTTTGCTGATTTGTATAAGCAAACTAGCTGAAATGGGCCCGCTCCGCTCAGCCTTCTTTTACAATATTAGGAACAACATTTTTCTTTGAGTATTAATAGTCTACTATTGGAAAGATTTTAGTGTAATACCATATTCCGAAAGTGATGCATGAATGTATGTCTAATAGATACTCACTGATAAGTAAGAAATGTTCGCCCTGTTTCTTAATGGAAAAGTTTAGTTTAGGTTAGGTTTAAGTGGCCGTCTACCGTCAGACTCACTTAGATGTTTTCGTCCATTGTGATACCACAGGAACAGAAGAAAGAAGATGCCTTCGAGTTCCTACCGTTGAACCATCCAGATCGCTTTAAAAAGCCAAATAACTTGCGAATGTTAACATCAGCTAAATCAGACAGGTTCACAAAGTGCGGGAAACACATACAGAACGTGTTCTATAGTCTCTTCTTCTTCGATGTCCTCAAAGCTTCTGCAAAAGTCGTTGCAGGCAACCTTCAGTCTATTAGCATGTTTTCCAATTAGACAGTGACCTGTCATGACGGACACAATGTCTTAGGCGTCTGTTCTAGCCAATGACAGCAGAGCAATAGACCTCTTCAAGTTTAGATTAGGCCACATAATTTTGGAATGCTCACAGCCTCCCATCTTTGTGACCATCTATCATTCGTTGTCCTTCGGGCCTGGTCCTGAAAACTTGGCTTACATGTCGGTAGAGGCATGCGTCCCTGGAATGTGTAAGGTAGTTCCTAGTCTCTCAAGCTCAACCGCTTTACTATTCCTTGGGATATCTCTGTCACCCGGCACCCAGAACAGGTGAATTTTGTACTGCTCAGCCATCTCGTTGAGAGATCTGCTACAGTCTGGGGCGGTTTTTGTGTTCAGACATGCGTTCTCCAGGGATTTAATGGCAGTCTGAGAAGATATTTATACCAATCGTCGTAATGACATTATATCTTAGCCATTCCACACTTCCTTAATTGCAAGGATCTTTGCTTGATACACACTACAGTAGTCGGGTAACTTTTTCGATATGACCAGTTATAGATCTTTAGAGTACACCCCAAAAACCCATCTGGTCGTTTAATTTGGAACCATCCGTATAGAAGTCTATATAACTTTTGTTACCAGGGATATCGTAGTTCCAATCGGTTCTATCAGGAATAGTGGGTCTATACAAAGCGGCTCGGTTAGTGTGTAATCCACATTGCCTGGAACATCGGATATTGTATCAAGGATAACACAGTGTCTGTAGCCGCCACATGACCAATGAGAAAGCTCCCCTAACCTCACGGCAGTGGTCGCTGCAATTTGGGTAGCCACAAGCCACAACAATGTCCAGAGGCATAGGATGAAGCATTAAATTCAATGCATCAGATGGTGTCGTCCTCAGTGCGGCTGTGATGCAAAAGGAAGTCATCCTTTGGATCTGATTAAATATTGAGCAGTAGTTGGATTTTTGAAGCGCCGTCCAACAGACCACAACACCATATTGCGTTATTCAGCAGGAGATACAAGTTGCCTACAGTGGAATCTGTCTCCTTGGGTGGAGAGTATGTTCCATTAACAGAAAGCGCAAAAAACCTGGGTGTTTTGCTGGACAGGAAATTGAACTTCAAAACCAGGTCTGACAACTGCAGGGTATACCCAATGCATGACACGCGGTCTAAACTCCCAACTTTTGCCAATGAGTCTCTTGCAGATGTATAGGGCAAGAGTGGCCTTTCTTGCCCTTTCCAAAATGTTGGCTTTGAAGTTCAATTTCCTATCCATCAAAACCAAATGGAACATTCTCTCCACCCAACTTTTGCCAATGAGTCTCTTGCAGGTGTATAGGGTAAGAGTGGCCTTTCTTGCCCTTTCAAAAATGTTGGCTTTGAAGTTCAATTTCCTGTGCAGCAAAACACCCAGGTATTTTGCGATTTCTGTAAATGGAACATTTCCTCCTTCCAAAGAGACAGGTTCCACTGTAGGCAACTTGTATCTCCTGCTGAAAAGAACTACTTCTGTCTTGCACGGATTTATACCCAAACCACTTTCGGTAGCCCACTTTGATGTTATACGTAGAGCTTCCTCAAGTATATCTCTTAGAGTGCTGGGAAACTTTCCCCTAACAACAATTGCTCGTCATCAGAATACGCGACCATTTTTACAAATTTTTTCTTTCCGAGACAATAATTTATTCTGAATGACTATATTCCAATGAAGAGGAGACAGTGCACATTCTTGAAGTGTTCCTCTGCTGACCCATTTTTTTTTAGATCCACAGATCCCAGCCTGCGTTGATGCATCTTTTAGTAAGTTATGAATAAACTTTCTTACGGTAGTGTTGATGCCTAGAAACTCCAACTCCTTCGTGATTGACGTCGGCTTTACATTAATGGAAACACCTTCAATGTCAAGAAATGCTACCATTGTATATTCCTTGACAGCGAGAGAACCCTCTATGCACGCTACCAACTAGGCTACCGGGGCGCCCATTGAGAACCCAGGGACTGAGATCGGTTTTGGACAGCCTGACCATAATACGGTCCTGCAGGCGAAGATCCGGGCGATCACGGAATGCATGAAATGGTGTGGTGCTTACGCGAGGACGGCGATTGTTAACGTCTTTACGGACAATAAAATTGCCATAAGGGCGATAACAACCAGGACGGTAAGATCACGAACAGTCTTGCAGTGTAATAAGGAGATAAACGCCTTCTCTGAGGATGGAAAAATCTGCATCGTTTGGGTGCCAGGCCATAACGGAGTAAGGGAAAATGAAAGAGCAGACGATTTGGCGGTGTTGGCCAGGGGACTGCCGTCAATAAACTTGATTAACCTGAAGCCTTTCGGGTCGACGCAGTCCGAGTTAAGGGAGTGGGCGGATGAGGATGGCAAAATCCGCATCGTTTGGGTGCCGGGCCATAACGGAATAAGGGGAAATGAAAGAGCAGACGATTTGGAGGTGAAGGCCAGAGGACTGCCGTCAATAAACTTGGTTAACCCGAAGCCTTTCGGGTCGACGCAGTCCGAGTTAAGGGAGTGGGCGACGAATGCGAATGCAACATTGTGGAACAGCGAAACGGTCGGTAGGACGGCGAAAATCCTATGAGGGGGATCCAGATCGTGAGAAGACGAGGCTATTACTGAAAGGAAGCAAGAAGGAGGTCAGTTTTACTATTGGTATCATAACGGGACACATAGTACTACGAACTTATGTAGAATCGGTGCGGCAAGTGATAGAATGTGTAGGGCATGGGGGGAAGATGATAAGATGTTGGAGCATTTCCGTTGTCGTTGACCGGCTTTCGCGTCTAGAAATTACCGGCTCTTAAGTGGAGACACAATGCCAGACATGAACCATCTTACGGGAGTGGTGTTGAAAACAATTAAGGATTTTGTAAGAAGCATGGAATTCCTAACTTAAAATTTTCTTTTTAGAGGTTAATAGTTTTTAGAGCGCACAACAAGCCGATAACTGGCTAAGGTGTATGTCCATAGTGGCATAAGGCAGATAAATATCTGGACCCCCATTTCAACCTAACCTAACCTAACCTATGGTCCGAATCGGTCTATCACCTAATATGGCTTCAATAGCATTGCAATTTTTATTCATTATCCTTTGTTATAAATCGATACTTGGCAAAAAGCCTGACGAATGCGATCCATTATGGAGGGTATATAAAATTCGGCCCGGCTGATTGATGAAAATGTTACAGAAAATTCATCTTTTTGAGAAAACTTAACGGAAATTTTGTCAATAGAGAAAATTTCTCTGAAATTTTGACTGTAGGGAAGGTAAGTTTAGATTAAGTGGCAGCCTGCCATCAGACTCACTTAGACATTTTCATCCATTGTAATACCACAGGAACAGAAGAGGGAAGATGCCTTCTAGTTCCTATCGTTAAACCATTCAGATCGCATTAAAAAGCTCAATAACTTGCGGACGTTCTCATCCGCTAAATCGGACAGGTTCTCAAAGAAATGAGAACCTAAAGTGGAACTCCTTCTTACTGCTAATGTGGGACACACACACAGAAGGTGTTCAATAGTGTCTTCTTCTTCGATGTCCTCATAGCTTCTGCAAAAGTCGTTGCTGGCAACCTTCAGTCTGTCAGAATGATGTAGGGAAAATTGCACTGGAATTTGTAGGGTAAACATGACTTGAATTTTGTCTTTATGGAAAATTTTGTGGGATATTTGTTTTGAAGTCAATTTTACTGAAAAATTTTCTCAAAATAAAATTTTACTTAAGTTTAGTTAAGAGAAAATGTCACTGATATGTTAACTTTAGGGAAATGTTTAACTGAAATGTTGTCTTTAGAATATAAAGAACAAGTTTTATTTAAAATTTGTCATTTATTGAATTTGAGTGTAAAAAAATGTAAGCTTTCCAATCCATCCTATTGTTTGGGTGGATGATGTTGCCTCATGCACCTGCACAAGACAGCATAGAGGCAAACACACATTTTAGCAAGGAACATCGCCAACGAGACATAAAAATTTTCACAGATTTTTTAGGTTTTAACAGATTTCCTGACATAAAAACTATATTAGGAGATAGTTTTTTTTTTGCACAAAGCATAGAGACACATTGACCAGTATCGTATTAAGCCATTTATTCTCTATCAGCTATTCATAGGTGATATCTGAGAGTAGCATTAATTTCCCATTTTGTTTTACAAATTCATGAGGCTTAAAAAAACAACAGTTGAAATAGTACTGTTAAGTACAAACAACAAATAAGTAAAAGCGTGCTAAGTTCGGCCGGGTCGAATCTTATATACCCTCCACCATAGGTCGCATTTGTTGAGATCATGCCACGGTATCTCTTTTTAGGCAAACGAAGGATAACAGAAAAGAATTGCTATGTTATTGGAACAATATCAAGTTATGTTTCATTTCGGACCATAATTGAACAGAATATTGGAGACCATAGTAGTAGTCATTGTGTAAAATTTCAGCCAAATCAATTAGGAATTGCGCACTTCAGGGGCTTAAGAAGTAAAATAGGGAGATCGGTTTATACGGGAGCTGTATTAGGCTATAAACCGATTCATGCCATATTCGACACGTATGTTAAAGGTCACAAGCGAAGCTATTGCACGAAATTTCAGCCAAATCGGATAATTATAGAATCGGTTAATATGGCAGCTATATCAGGTTATGGACCGATTTCAACCATACTCATCACAGTTGTTGGAAGTCATAATAAAACATATCATGCAAAATTACAGCCAAATTGGTTGAAAATTGTGCCCTCTAGCGGCTCAAGAAGTCAAGATCCCAGATCGGTTTATATGGCAGCTATATCAGGTTATGAACCGATTTGAACCATACTTGGCACAGTTGTTGGAAGTCATAGCGAAACATGTCGTGCAAAGTTTCATACCAATCGGATAAGAATTGCGCCCTCTTGAGGCTCATGAAGTCAAGACCCAAGATCGGTTTATATGGCAGCTATATCAGGTTATGAACCGATTTGAACCATACCCGGCACAATTGTTGGAAGTCATACCGAAACATGTCGTGAAAAATTTAATTTCAATCGGATAATAATTGCGCCCTCTAGAGGCTCAAGAAGTCAAGACCCACGATCGGTTTATATGACAGCTATATCAAAACATAGACCGATTTGGCCCATTTACAATACCAACCGACCTATACTAATAGAAAGTAAATTTCAAAAAAAACTTCAAACGGCTAGCTTTACTCCTTCGGAAGTCAGCGTGTTTTCGACAGACAGATGGTCGGACGGATGAACAGACAGACGGACATGGCTAGATCGTCTTAAAATGACATGACAATCAAGAATATATATACTTTGTGGGGTCATAGACACATATTTCGAGGTGTTAAAAACAGAATGACGAAATTAGTATACCCCCATCCTATGGTGGGGGGTATAAAAATAGATGTCGATGTTCATTTTAAAGTTTCGTTATGTAACTGCAAATGCAAATTTGACCATGAACATTCCATTGAGGAACTGGAGCAAACTTCTCACATATCAATGAGTGCTGTCCGATTCAATTTTAAGCTCAATGATAAGGGACCTCCTTTTTATAGCCGAGTACGAACGGTGTGCGTTTTTTTACATGTCTAAATACCTCACAAATGTCGCCAGCATTAGGAGGGGATAACCACCGCTATATCACCATATTCGCCGATTCGGATAAAACTTGGCACCGACATTGTAGGTCATTAAATAGATTTTCGGGTCGAATTTTAAACCAATTAGTTGAAAATTTAGGCGTCTGGGGCTTAAGAAGTCAAAACTGGTGAAGGGTTGATATGGGGGCTATATATGTTTATAGACCGACTAGGGTCATATTTTACATGGATGTTTGAAGTCATAACACAAGTCTATGTTTCAAATTTCAGCTAAATTGGATGCAAATTGAGGCTTCTAGGGGCTCAAGATGCCAAATCCGGGGATCGGTTTATGTGGGGGCTATATCTGTTTATCGGTAATGGCTTCGTTCGATTTATTTCGAGCTTTCTCAGAGATCGCACTATTCGGTTCGATGGGTTCTCAACCAATGAGCACAAATTGACCGCAGTACCCTAGGACTATGTTCTTTCTCCTTCTCTTTTTCTAATTTTCATCAACGATCTTTTGGGTCAGACATCGAATCCGATCTACTCATTTGCGGATGACAGTAATCTCTGTTATTCGTACTCATTCGACCATAGGCCTAGTCTTCGAGAGATTGAGGACAAGAGGCGGGTTATGGACAATACACTCTGCCAGGATTTGCTGGCCATTTCTGAGTGGGGTCGAATGAATCGAGTAGATTTTATTGGACGGAACTCAGTGCTGCTTGTTGTCACACAAACGATTCGCTGACCAATTGCGATCATCTTTATCTATCAACGGTGTAGATGTTGAGCAATCAGAAGCTCTTGATGTTCTGGGCATGAAAATACAAAGTGATGTCCGTTGGGCTAAACATGTATTTGAAGTGTCGAAAGAAGCATTCAAGTGTTTAGGCTTCCTTAAACGGTGTAAGAATTACTTCACTCCGTCTGATCTTCTTAACCACCACTTTCATAAGGCCGAAAATGGAGTACAACTCATATGTAGGGGCTGGAGCTTTATGGGCTGGAGCTTTATGGGCTGGAGCTTTATGGGCTGGAGCTTTATGGGCTGGAGCTTTATGGGCTGGAGCTTTATGGGCTGGAGCTTTATGGGCTGGAGCTTCAAAATCATCCCTGGAGCTACTGGACCGTGTACAGAGGAGAGCGATTGCGTTGATTGGGGACAGTGGGGTATCCAACTCTATTGCCTCCCTTCATCATCGTCGCAATGTGGGTTGTTTGGCGCTGTTCTTTCGGTACTTCCATGGTGTGTGTTCGTCTGATATTCGTCTTCTTATACCTGATGTAAGGATGTATGTCAGGGATACTAAACATTCCAGGAACACTCATCCGTTTGTTATTGATTGGCCATCGGAGCGCACAATGCATTATAGATAGAATTCTTATTTCGCCCAAGCCGTACGTATGTGGAATCGACTTCTGGCTAATGTTTTTCCACACCCACTTTCACATCCAAAGGTTTAACACAAATTTCAATAAGCACTACATCCTTTTCCCCCTTTCAATTCCTAATTTCCTCTCGCCAAGGCAATGCACTGCATTCATAGGGGACATCCCCTTCGTGTTGGCTGACAGAAAAAAAAAATCTGATGAAAATTGAGGCTCCTAGGGGCTTAAGAAGTCAAATCGGAAGATCAGTTAATATGGGGCTTTATCCAAATTTGAACCGATATTACCCATTTGCAATCCCCAATAACCTACATTGATAAGAAGTATCTGCGCACAATTTCAAGCTGCTAGCTTTAAGCGTTCGACAGCTATGGTTGTTATTGTTGTAGCAGTTTGTTGTGTTCTATCTTTTGTCTGCTTGATTCTGTTGAGTGTCACGATCCAGGAACTCTGCGACTAAGATAGGATGCATCCCCAGGGATCTGGCCCTGAGTCGAGTGGGTCTGGCTGGGCAGTTAAACAGGTGACGTGTATCGCGCGGTCGCTGGTTACAATCGGGACATACATCTTGAACGTCGGCATCAATCCTTGATCTGTAGGAATTGAGGCGGCTGCATCTGCCGGCCTGAAATTGGGCCAGAACTACTCTGGTTTGCCGGGGGAGGTCAATTTCTTCAGGTGGAATGGGAGGCGGTCGTTCTCCAAGGACTACATTCACCCGGTAGCCATTTACCGCATCTGCTACCGTGTCTGCATGAATGTTGTTTAGACCCGTTTGATATGCCGCTCGAACTAGAGCTTCTTTCTAGTAGCGCTGAACCTCACGCTCTAGATCATGTAGATCTACCTTAAGGCTTCTGGGCGGTGGATATCATCCACAAGATGATGATTTTGGTGGTCTCTGCAATAACAGCCCAAAAGGTATTGCTTAGACAGCATGTAGTTATGTCTTCGAACTGGTAGGATGTTTGTCTCCTGACGGAGGTGGTCCACATGAGAACTGAGGAGACAGCCCATCGCAGTTCGGAAGGCGGCATTCTGACAGATCTGAATATTATTCCACTGCGTAACCACACTGGCGCTGCAAAACTTACCACAGACCAGCCAATTGCTTTGTACGTTGTCAACAAGCTTTCTTTGTTTGCATTCCAAGTGCATGTCTGCAAATGACTTGAGGACCTTGTTTCTACTTTTGACTTTATTTGAAAAAGCTGTCAAATGTGACGCCAAGTATTTTGGGACACTTGATGGTCGGAATCATTTCTCCATCGACCATTACAGTCAGCCCAGTATTCACCTCAAGCGTATTTGTAGTGAACAATGTGGCTGAAGATTTGGTGACATACATCTTCAGATTTCTTATGAATATGAGGCAAGGTAGACATTCAACCTATCGCAGATGTCAACAATGGGTGGGGGGCCTGATACCATGATCGTACAATCGTCCACATATGATGCGATCTCTATGTCGTCTGGAGGGGGTGGAATGCAGGATAGGCAGAGGTTAAACAGTGCCGGAGATATCACCCCACCTTGGAGGACTCCCTGTTTCACTCTACGGTGATTCGACTTCTTATCCCTGAATTCCACAAATGACTGGCGACCACACAGATAATTCGCGACCCTGCGCTTCGGTCCTGGCTGCAGGGACGTATTGGCGATGTCATCAAATAGTTTGGCATGTCGAATGCCTTTTATAGGTCCAGTGCCACGAGGACCGTCCTATCACATGGCTTGGGCTGATTGAAGACACGGCAAATATCTGCGGCGATGGCATTAAAAGCAGTTGTTGTGCTATGCAGTCTTCGAAATCCATGTTGATGCTCGGCGAATAAAAATTCTCCTACTTGGCAAGGGAGGAGTAATGCCTCAAGCGTCTTTGCTACTGGTGAGAGAAGAGAGATCGGTCTGTACGACTCCCCCAAACTCGGGTCCCAAACAGGCTTCAGTAGCGGCATCACTCTGTCCTTTTTCCAGACATCGGGAACTATAAGAGTGTTCAAAGACAGGCTGAGGACAGTAGTAAGATACACAATTCCAGGTAAATCCACATTCTTCGACATCAATGTAGAGATTCCGTTGGGGCCCAACGCATTGGATGATTTGGCGCCATGGATGATATTCGTAACTTCGCCCACGATAAATTTTGATGGCTGTCCATCGGCTCGGAGACCACGGATACGGCGAATGGTTCTCTTCCTTGCCCTGTCTCTCTCGGGATGCACATTAACTTGACGGTTGAACAACCTGGCGCATCGCTTCGGATCAGTTACGGTTATTTCGCCAAAAGTGACTGTGGTCCTGCCATCCCATCTACCGGCGTTCGAGAGTGACTTAGACCACATCTTGCCTTAACCGGTGCCTAAGTTACATTGCTCCAAGTGTTCCAGCCACAAATTCCGCATATGTTCATTGACTACCCTGTTTATTTCCAGATTCAGCTCGCTGGTTCTGGAGTTAGTGGGGTCCATACAACGAATCCCATCACGCTCGTCTGCGAGTACCACTGCCTACGATGGGAAATTGGGCCGCACTTGGGATATTCGACCGGCTGGCATAAAGTGAGCGGCTACTACGTTAATGATGTCTTTGAATTTCCTCTCGGCAACTAGCACATCCGGGAGGCCATCGTAGCACAGAGGTTAGCATGTCCGCCTATGCCTCAAACGCATGGGTTCGAATACTGGAGAGACCATCAGAAAAAAAATTTTCAGCGATGGTTTTCCCCTCCTACTGCTGGCAACATTTGTGAGGTTCTATGCCATGTAAAACTTTTCTTCAAAGAGGTGTCACACTGCGGCACGCCATTCGGACTCGGTTATAAAAAGGAGGACCCTTATCTTTGAGCTTAAAACTTGAATCGGACTGCACTCATTAATATGTGAGAAGTTTGCCCCTGTTCCTTAGTGGAATGTTCATGGGCAAAATTTGCATTTGCAATTTGCAACTATCACATTTGAGGGGGATGTCAGTTCACTGAAGTGGCGATTGGTATGCTCTCTCAAGCCAGCCCAATCGGCCTTCTTCTGCTCAGAGGTTATGAAGTCGCTATCGTGATTTCGACAGACGCACGGACGGACGGACATGACTAGATCGACTCAGAATATTTAGACGATCCAGAATATATTTACTTAATGGGGTCGCACATCAATATTTCGAGGTTTTTCAAACGGAATGACCAGATTAGCAAACACTCATCCTATGGTGGTGGGTTTAAAAAAAAAGTATAAACATTTTTGTCTATATTCGGTATGTTTCAAACATTGTGGCAGTAAACAAAACGTTTAAAATTAAAGAAAAAATATTTTAGTTTTAAGTTCTGCTTCTTTGGCTTAAATTCACAACCAAAACGCTTCGACAAAGAAATTTTTTTTAAATTTTTTGGAAAACCAATTTAGAACAAGTAAAAAGGCGTTAAGTTCGGCCGGGCCGAACTTTGGATACCCACCACCTCGGGTATATATGTAAACCACCTTTCATCAAAATTTGGTGAATATCTCATTCCTTATGTCCCATAGCAGTTATATCAAAATATGTTGCGATTTGGATTAAATACTAATAAGTATTGTAGCTATATTTAAAAATAAACAGATCTGAACCATATACGACACAGATGTCGAAGCGCCTAACTTAAGTCACTGTGTCAAATTTCAGTGAAATCGGATATAAATGCGCCTTTTATGGGGCCAAGACTTTAAATCGAGATATCGGTCTACATGGCAGCTATATCCAAATCTGAACCGATTTGGGCCAAGTTGCATAAACATGTCGAAAAGCCTAACACAAAGCACTGTCCCAAATTTCGGCGAAATCGGACAATAAATGCCTCTTTTATGGGCCCTAAACCGTAAATCGAGATATCGGTCTATATGGCAGCTATATGCAAATCTGAACTGATCTGGGCAAAATTTAAGTAGGACGTCGAAGAGCCTTACCAAACTCACTGTGTCAAATTTCAGCGACATCGGACAATAATTGCGTCTTTTATGGCCCCAAAACCTAAAACCTAGATATCGGTCTATATGGCAGCTATATCCAAATCTGGACCGATCTGTGCAATATTGGAGAAGTATGTCAAGGGGCTTAACTTAACTCACTGTTCCAAAATTTTGGCGACATCGGACAATAAATGAGCATTTTATGGTCCCAAAACCATAAATCAAGAAATCGGTCTATCGGTCAAATTGAAGAAATATATCAAAGGGCCTAACACAACTCACTGTCCCAAATTTCAGCAAAATCGGATAATGAATGTGGCTTTTATGGGCCTTACACCATAAATCGGAGGACCGATCTATATGGCAGCTATATCCAAATCTGGACCGATCTGAGCCAAATTAACGAAGAATATCGATGGGTCTTACACAATTCACTGTCCCGAATTTCATCAAAATCGGATAATAAATGTGGCTTTTGTGGGCCTAAGACCCTTAACCGGAGGATTGGTCTATATGGCAGCTATTTCCAAATCTGAACCGATCTGGGCCAATTTGACGAAGGAAGTCGAAGGGCCTAAGACAACTCACTGTCCCAAAATTCAGCAAAATCGGATAATAAATGTGGTTTTTATGGGCCCAAGACTCCAAATCGGAGGATCGATCTATATGGCAGCTATATCAAAATCTAGACCGATCTGGGCCAATTTGACGAAGGAAGTCGAAAGGCCTAAGACAACTCACTGTCCCAAAATTCAGCAAAATCGTATAATAAATGTGGTTTTTATGGGCCTAAGACTCCAAATCGGAGGATCGATCTATATGGCAGCTATATCAAAATCTGGACCGATCTGAGCCAAATTGACGAAGGGTGTCGAAGGGTCCAACACAACTTACTGTCGCAAATTTCAGCAAAATCGGGTAATAAATGTGGATTTTATGGGCCTAAGACCCTAAATCGGAGGATCGGTCTATATGACAGCTATATCAAAATCTAGACCGATCTAAGCCAAATTGACGAAGAATGTCTATGGGCCTAACAAAACTCACTGTGCCGAATTTCAGCAAAATCAGATAATAAACGTGGCTTTTATGGGCCTAAGACCCAAAATCGGCGGATCAGTCTATATGGGGGCTATATCAAGATATAGTCCGCTATAGCCCATCTTCGAACTTAACCTGCTTATGGACAAAAAAAGAATCTGTGCAAAATTTCAGCTTCATATCTCTATTTTTAAAGACTGTTGCGTGATTTCAACAGACAGACGGACAGACGGACGGACATGTCTAGATCGTCTTAGATTTTTACGCTGATCAAGAATATATTGGGTTGCCCAAAAAGTAGTTGCGGATTTTTCATATAGTCGGCGTTGACAAATTTTTTCACAGCTTGTGACTCTGTAATTGCATTCTTTCTTCAGTCAGTTATCAGCTGTTACTTTTAACTTGCTTTAGAAAAAAGTGTAAAAAAGTATATTTGATTAAAGTTCATCCTAAGTTTTATTAAAAATGCATTTACTTTCTTTTAAAAAATCCGCAATAACTTTTTGGGCAACCCAATATATACTTTATAGGGTCGGAAATGGATATTTCGATGTGTTGCAAACGGAATGACAAAATGAATATGCCCCCATCCTTCGGTGGTGGGTATAAAAATGAATCACTGATTGTAATTCCATGTTCAAATGCTCTGGCGCTTCTCCTACTTAGTTAATAACAATAAAGGGTGTCGTCCACTGACAAGTGTTTAGTTACCTCACAGCATATCTAATCCCATAGCTGGTGAGACAAACACTTACTGAGTGATTTTAGATTAACCCTTTTACGTTTCCACTCTGTGACTTAAACCTATTAAAACTTAAAGGTAAATATAAGCAATTCTGCTCATCCTTTCCTTTAACAAGTTTCTAAGGTGGCACTGATTTGTTGTCCCAAAAGTACTTGTGTTTGTCCACTTGCTGTGCTTGTGCACTATTTAAATTTTTTTTTTGTTGGTTTTTCTTCTATCTCTGTTTTTAATGTAAATTTTTTATATCTTTTCTTGAAATTTCTTTTCATTTCCCCCTCTCTTCGTTACTAATGGCGATACTAATGTTCTGTTTGTGTTTGCGTTTGGACGACTCCTGCAGTGCACACAATACTCAGGTGTATCAGGTAACACGTTCCGGACATGAGCACTGTGATGTTACCGAAGGTATACTCCTCGATATCACACCACTTATAGTCGATGGCCGAAAGTTGGTAACACTCTACGATAAGGACCTCACCGAAGGAGTTAACTTGTTAATAGGTGAGTACAAAAATAGAAATATGTACACAATTGCCCAACACAACACCCACTCACTGACACCTAGTTAATGCTTGTTTTGGTTTTTGTTTGCACAGTTGCAGAGTTTAGTACTAACAAATATGAAAGCAAAATGGCGAAAAATCAGATATGATAGAAGTGCGACGAAAGAAGAAACTTGAATTTTTTTTTATTTCATATTAAGAGACTGAGCTTGGATGCCAAAGTGAATAAGCAATGAAAAATTGTTGTTGAAGAAACTGAAAAAGAAAGAAATTGTACGAAAAATGGAATTCTATATAGTGTTTAAATTAAAATAGTTGTATAACCTATATATCCGAAGCCCCCAAAAAAATTGTAAACTTGAACTGAAGTTACAAATTTAATAAGCAAAGGGGATAAGCAAGGGTCGAAGTTACCCTCTTAAAACGGGGAACAAATCAATTATCATCCTTAGGGATCAAGTCTATTTAGTTTTACGATTAAGGATCTGTAATTTTTGAAAGATGGAAGAACTGTCTTAAGTTCGTTCTTCAAAGTTCGGCCGGGCCGAATCTTATACACCCTCCACCATGGATCGCATTTGTCGAGTTCTATGCGCGGTATCTCTTTTTAGGCAAACAAAGAATATTGAATAAGAACTGTTATGCTATTGGATCTATATCAAGTTATAGTCCGATTCGGACCATAAATGAATGCTGACCATTGAAGAAGTCATTGTGTAATATTTCAGTTCATTCGGATAAGAATTACGTCTTGTAGGGGGCTCAAGAAGCAAAATCGGGAGATAGGTTTATATGGGAGCTGTATCAAGCTATTGATCGATTCAAACCATATTGAACATGTATGTTATAGGTCATGAGAGAAGCCGTTGTACAAAATTTCTGCCAAATCGGATAATAATTACGCCCTCTAGAGGCTCAAGAAGTCAAGATCCCAGATCGGTGTATATGGCAGCTATATCAGATTATGTACCGATTTGCGCCATACCTAGCACAGTTATTGAAAGTCATAACAAAACACATCATGCAAAATTTCAGTCAAATCGGATGAGAATTGCGCCCTCCAGCGGCTCAAGAAGCCAAGATCCAAGATCCAAGATCGGTTTATATGACAGCAATACCATATTATGAACCCATTTGAATCATACTTAACCCAGTTGTTGGAAGTGATACCGAAACGCTACGTGCAAAATTTCAGCCAAATCGGATAGGAATTACTTCCTGTAGAGGCTCAAGAAGTCAAGACCCCACATCGGTTTATATGGCAGCTATATCAGGTTATGGATCGATTTGAACTATTCTTAGTACAGTTGTAGAAAGTCATGACAAAACATTTCATGCTAAATTTCAGCCAAATCGGATAATAATTGCGTCCTCTAGAGGCCCAAGAAGTCAAGATCCCAGATCGGTTTATATGGCAGCTATATCAGGTTATGGACCGATTTGAACCATTCTTAACACAGTTGTTGGAAGTCATAACAAAACACGTCGTGCTAAATTTCAGCCAAATCGGATAGAATTTGCGCACTCTAGACGCTCAAGAAGTCAAGACCCCAGATAGGTCTACATGGCAGCTATATCAGGTTATAGACCGATTTCAACTATACCTGGCACAGTTGTTGGAAGTCATAATAAAACAGCTCATGCACAATTTCAGCCAAGTCGGATAAGAATTGTGCCCTCTAGCGGTACAAGAAGTCAAGATCCTAGATCGGTTTATATGGCAGCTATATCAAAACGTATACCGATATAGCCCATTTACAATCCCAACCGACCTACACTAATAAGAAGTATTTGTGCAAAATTTCAAGTGGCTAGCTATACTCCTTCGAAAGTTAACATGCTTTTGACAGGCAGACGGACGGACGAACATGGCTAGATCGACTTAAAATGTCATGACGATCAAGAACGTATATACTTTATGGGGTCTTAGACGAATATTTCGAGGAGTTACAAAGAGAATAAAGAAATTAGTATACCCCCATCCTATGGTGGAGGGTATAAAAATGAAATTGTTGCGCTTTGTTTGTTAGTTTGTTTGCCTGTTCCGTATAGACTCGAAAACGGCTGAACAGATTTTCATGAAATGTTCACAGATGGTAGAGTTTGGGCCCCCGGTGAAAATAGGGTACTACATTTTTTGATATCCAAAGGGGTATCAAATGAAAGGTATTTGAGGGTAGAGTACGAACTTGATATACAAATTTCTCCCAAGGTGTTCGGGGGGGGTCCCTCACCACAACAACCCCTAACAGGACTCTTTCATCGCTTTCGGCAATATGGGTATCAAATGAAAGGTATTTAAATTTAGAGTGCAAATTTGACATAAAAATTTATTCCTTGGTGTCTGAGGGGCCTCCCCACCCCCCAAAATCCACTCCTCCATGGACATGTTTACTGATTGGGACAATATGGGTATCAAACGATAGGTATTTAAGAGTAGAGTACGAACTTGGTATACACATTTCACCCTAATCTAATGTTGATATAAGGATTCAAGAATCTGGGTCACGTCCAGCCGTTCTGCCTTTCAGCAGGATATGTATATCGCGACAATAAAGCACTCAAATTAATTGTCTTTTGAGTCTTAGCGTCGGGGCGAGTGAACCTCTTTTCCTAATAAAAACAACACCAAACTGTAATGCAGGACGACCGAGAATATATTGTACTCAAATGAAAAAAATGTGTTAGAGGCCAATCCACCTCCCACAGATCTAAAAATAATATATGAAGGCCGATCAGGATAGAATAGGACACCAATAAAAGATCTTTGGTAGTAGAGTACACTTTTTACCCTTAAATTGTGCAGACACAGGAGGGCCTACGGATTTTTAAAAATGTGGTATCCCAAGTGGTAGCTTTGAAATATGATTTTAAATGTTGATAACCAAAACTATTGGGTTGTCTAAAAAGTAATTGCGGATTTTTCATATAGTCGGCGTTGACAAATTTTTTCAACGGCTTGTGAATCTGTAATTGCATTTTTTCTTCTGTCAGTCATCAGCTGTTACTTTTAGCTTGCTTTAGTAAAAAAGTGTAAAAAAAGTATATTTGATTAAAGTTCATTCTAAGTTTTATTAAAAATGCATTTACTTTCTTTTAAAAAATCCGCAAATACTTTTTGGGCAACCAATACAACAAAATAATAATAAGTGTGGATCTGTACGAAAGCCGTTGCCCTGAATATATTGATAGCCACCTTCAAAATGCTTGACATTATAGGGCCAAATAAAATCGAGCTCTAGAACGATGCTAATATTATTTTAGTGTCCGCCCACAAAACTCCCATCAAACCGGCCATGTTCGCCTACTATAGCAATAAAGCTTAAAAGTAATAGGTATTTGATAGTAGAAAATGAATTTTATATCTAATCATGAGGCCAAGGGTTTGGGGGTCGTCTCACCTCATAAACTCCCCCTAAACTAAAAAAAAGAAATTTTAGAGTAGATCACGATGCTGATAGGTTAAGTAAGGTTGAAAGAGCATACAGATATTAATCCGTCCCACTAGTGTCACTATGGACATACACCTAAGCCACTAATCGGCTTGCGCTCTAAATACTAAAAAAGTAACCTCGAAAAAGAAAATCTAAGTTAGGAGTTCCCTACTACTAACAAAATCCTCAATTGTTTTGCCACGCCCCTAAATTGGTTGATTTCTGATATTGTGTCCCCACCAAAGTGTCGGTATCTGTTAGACGTGAAAACCGGCCAATGACATAGGATATGCTCCAACGTCTCATCAGCTTCCCCGCATGCCCTACACATGCTATCACTTGCCGCACCGATTTTACATAAGTCAGCTCGTAGTACTATGTGTCCCGTTATGATTCCGAGAACTATACTGAGCTTCTTCCTACTTCCTTTCATTAATTGCCTCGTCTTTTCACGATCTGCGTCTCTCCATAGGATTTTTGCCGTTATATCGACCGTTTCGCTGTTACACAGGGTTGCATGCGCATTCGTCGTCCACTCCCTTAACTCGGACTGCGTTGACCCAAAAGGCTTCGGGTTAACCAAGTTTATTGACGGAAGTCCTCTGGACTTCACCGCCAAATCGTGTCAAATTTCAGTGAAATCGGATTACAAATGCGCCCTTTTTGGGGCCAAAACTTTAAATCGAGATATCGGTCTATATGGCAGCTATATCCAAATCTGGACCGATTTCGACCAAGCTGTAGAAAAATGTCGAAGGGCCTAACACAACTTACTGTCCCAAATGTAGGCGAAATCGGACAACAAATGCGCCTTTTGTGGACCCAAAACTTTAAATCGAGATATCGGTCTATATGGCAGCTATATCCAAATCTGGACCTATCTGGGCCAAATTGAAGAGGGACAACGAAGAGCGTAACTAAACTCATCCGATAATAAATGTTGCTTTTATGGGCCCAAAACCTTAAATCGAGGGATCGGTCTATATGACAGCTATTTCCAAATCTGATCCGATCCGAATCAAATTGAAGAAAGATGTCGAAGGGCCTAAGACAACTCACTGTCCCAAATGTCAGCAAAATGGGATAATAATTGAGGCGTTTGTGGGCCTAGGACCCTAAATCGGCGGATCGGTCTATATGGCAGTTATAACCAAATCTGGATCGATCTTGGCCAAATTGACAAAGGATATCGAAGGGCCTAACACAACTCACTGTACCAAATTTCAGTAAAATCACATAATAAATTTGGCTTTTATAAGCCGAAGACCCTAAATCGGAGGATCGGGCTATATGGCAGCTATATCCAAATCTGGACCGATCTGGGCCAAATTGAAGAAAGATGTCGTAGGACCTAAGGCAACTCACTGTCCCAAAATTCACCAAAATTGGATTAGGCTTTATTGGCCTAAGACCCTAAATCGGCGGATCGGTCTTTATGGGGGCTATATCAACATATAGTCCGACATAGCCCATCTTCGAACTTAACCTGCTTATGGACAAAAAAAGAATCTGTGCAAAGTTTGAGCTCAATATCTCTATTTTTAAAGACTGTAGTGTGATTTCAACAGACATACGGACGGACATCGTCTATTGATTGTCTAGATTTTTACGCTGATCAAGGGTCTTTATAGGGTCGGAAATGGATATTTCGATGTGTTGCAATACTTCGGTGGTGGGAATAAAAATGACTCGGTTATGAAACAGAGCTGAGCATAATTGGGACAGCACTCAAGAATAGAAGATTTTTCTGTTACTCAATGCTACATTTGACTTCAAAATAGTTCTCCCTTGGTACAAATGAGTTCGCAACTCAAAAATCATATCCATTGATAAACTATCATAATACACCGTTTCGATTGACGAATTGACAATATTGCTGTATAGCATCCATTTTTATGGAGTATTGCAAAATAAATTCACTCACAGATAGATGTCTTAAAGTAGGAAACCTCCATTTAATTTGCAAACTTTCTGCTTTACCAATAGTTTCCCGGGAGCTCCTTCTATGAAACCACGGAATATTCATAACCTCAACCACTTGATCAATAGCTTCTTTCAATTGCCGCATACAAAGTTGTGAAATGAAAGCAAAGAGGTCTCATTGCATCCCAGGTGCTGTGTCTAAATTACACTTGTTTGTGTTTTACTTAAATGGAGCAATTGAGGAAAATTGTTGTTGCTGCTGTTGTTGTAACTGGTGCTACTGCCACTGCGGCTGATGTTATCCTCAGTGTTCGTGTTACTTACACTTTAACTATAATTCCCGGCTCAGAGTATACTGTGAATGGGACAGATAACTAGGCAACGGATGTAAATACTGTCAACCATTCAAAGTGTTCACACTCCCAAAGACTTAATGAACTCTGTGGGGTATAAAGGAGGACTAGTGAATGGAGATCCAGCTTTTACAGGCCATAGCAGCAGCAGCATGACTCTACAGAGACTAGTTGTTAAGTGTAGTTGTGATTTGTTGTTTTATGCGGTTGATTCCTGTTAACTGTCAATGGAAGCTACCACTGTGTAAAGAACTTTGAAATGAGGTTAAGTGCTATTTGTGTATGTGGGGAATATTGCAATGAATTGGCTCCAACTCAAAAAGAGTAACAAAATTACTTTTGAATGCAGAATGTGACGAGTTATATTTAAAGGGATCACATTCTATAGGGCATAATTCTTTCAGTTGGAGCTAATTCATAAAATTAACAAATAAATGTGAAGAAAGAAGATGGACGAGTGCTAAAACCTCAAAAATTGTATCTGATGACATTTATTTGATGACTAATTATAAGCCTTGAAAACTTGTCTAAAAATATTAACTTTATGTAAATGACATTATCACTTATGCAAACAAAATTTAAGAGCTCCAGGAATTTAGACCTCCGTCGGTTGAGTATTCCGTTGCCATTGCCGAAGTGTAAGGTCCACAGGGACCTCGTATATTTTGTTTGGAATTTTATATGAAAACACATTTTTATACCCACCACCATAGGATGGGGGTATAATAACCCAGTCATTCCGTTTGTAACACTTCGAAATATTGATCTAGGACCCCATAAAGTATATATATTCTTGATCGTCTCAACATTCTGTATCGATCTAGCCATGTTCGCCCATCCGTCTGTCGAAATCACGAAAGCGGTCGAACGTGTAGAGCTAGACGCTTAAAATTTTGCACAGATGCTTCATATTGATGTATGTCGTTGGAGATAGCAAAAAGGCCATATCGGTTCTGATTTGGATGTAGCTCTCATACAAACCGATCTCCTGATTTAACTTCTTGAGCCCCTGGAAGCCGTAGTTTTTGTCCGATTTTTTGTTTTTGTCTGATATTTTGCAAATAGTCTTCTGATATGTTTTCCAACGACTGGGTTAAGTACGGTCCAAATCGGTCTATAACCTGATATAGCTCCCATATAAACCGATAACCCGACATCATAATCCCTGAGCGCCGGATGTTTATCAATGAGAAGAAGGCCGTTTAGTCCGGCTGCAGAGAGTACACCAATCGCCTGATTTGGATGTAGCTCTCATATAAACCGATCTCCTGATTTAAATTCTTGAGCCCCTGGAAGCCGTAGTTTTTGTCCGATTTGGCTCTTATTTTGCATATAGTCTTCTGCTATGCTTTCCAACGACTGGGTTAAGTACGGTCCAAATCGGTCTATAACCTGATATAGCTCCCATATAAACCGATAACCCGACATCATAATCCCTGAGCGCCGGATGTTTATCAATCAGAAGAAGGCCGTTTGGTCCGGCTGCAGAGAGTACACCAATCGCCGCTTCAATGAACTGACACCCTTCTCGAATATGCTAGTTGCCGAGAGGAAGTTCCGAGACATCATTAACGCAGTAGCCGCTCGCTTTATACCAACCGGTCGAATACACCAAGAGCGGCCCAGTTTCCCGGCGCTGGCATTGGTACTCACAGACGAGCGTGGGTTTAGGCTAGCTGTGGTCTGCTGTCCCCGATAGACGGGATGAAAGGACCTCAGTCAGAGTTGGCGACATAATCATGACTGATCCGAAGAGATGCGCCAGGTTTTTCAACCGTCAATTTATTGTGCATCACGAGAGTGACAGAGCTGGGTGGAGAGCCATTCGTCGTATCCGTGGTCTCCGAGCCGATAGACAGCCATCACAATTTACCGTTGGCGTAGTAGTGTAGTGGCGTCATCCATGGCGCCAAATCATCCAATGCGTTGTGCCCCGACGGAATCTCTGCACTGATGCTGAAGAATCTAGATCTACCTGGAGTTGAGTAACTTACTACAGTCCTCAACCTTTTTTTGAACTTTCCTGATGTCTGGAAGATGGGCAGAGTGATCCCGCTACTGAAGCCTGGAAAGGACTCGAATTTGGGGAAGTCGTGAAGACCGATCTCCCTTCTCCCACTGAGCCTTGGTGGAGAATTTCCATTCGCCAAGCATCAGCATGGATTTCGTAGACTACATAGCACAACAACAGATTTGCATGCCATCACCGCAGACATTTGCCGTGGCTTCAATCAGCCCAGGCCATGTGATAGGACGGTTCTCGTGGCACAGAGGAGGCATTCGACACATTCAGCCATGCCAAACTGTTTGAGGACATCGCCAATACGTCCTTGCAGCTAGGCCTGAAACGCTGTGTCGCGAATTATCTGTGTGGTCGCCAGACATTTGTGGAATTTAGGGATAAGAAGTCGAAGCACCCTAGAGTGAAACAGGGAGTTCACCAAGGCGGGGTGATATCTCCGGCACTGTTTAACCACAACCTAAACTGCCAATCGACTGAGCCATTTCTTTAGATAATACGCTCATCAAACTTACTCTTCAATAAATCGATTGTAACACGTGATGTGTGTCTTGTGGCATCGTCCTGTTGAAACCACCTGTCGTCCAGGTCCATATCTTTTGATTCAGGCCTAAAAAATACTTTTAAAGTTTTCATTTAACAATGTTTCGTTTTGCTTTTGAAGCGAGCTCAATAATTGGATTTTTTTTTAGCAATGGAAAAGGAAATTTAAGTATTACAACACATCAACCACTATGGGACGCGTTTCATCTTTGATTAAAAGACTTATCAACCATGTTAGTTGAGGAGGCTTCAAGGGCCATACATTGGTAGCTCGTACTTTTATCGCGAAAACGTGTCTACGCATGTATTTTCTTGTAGTAATAGACCTTTTTCTATACGACTAATTATAAGCCGTCGACTGACATCAATTGAATATATGGTCGATTGACATCGTCGACGAGGAAGTATTGCCCAATGACGCCGCCGGCATGCAAACCGCATCAGACACTTGTTGTGGATAAAGTGTTCACTCGTGGAGCACATGTTGATTTTCATCTGACCAATAACGCATATTTTGGTCAATGACGAAGCCGTTGAGCTAAAAATGAATTGAATTTAACGCTCTTAAATTAGCGGTCACCAACCTCGAATTTCGTTTGTAAATTGCTATGATTTGCAGACATTGTTCGTTTGTGTACTTCACCATGATGAAAATTTTGCAACTTTGCCGAAGAACATTCCATTAAGGAACAGGGCCAAACTTCTCACATATCAATGAGAACTCGTCCGGTTCAAGTTTAAGCTCAATGAAAAGGGCCTCTTTTGGAGACCACCATAGCTCAGAGGTAAGCATTTCCGCCTATGACGCTGATCGCCTGGGTTCGAATCCTGGTGAGAGCATCAAAAAAAAAATTTTATCCCTCCTAATTCTGGGGACATTTGGGTGATACTGTTCCACTTGGCATTGCATCCACGTAAGAACTTCTCCACAAAGAGGTGTCGCACTACGGCAGGCCGTTCGGACTCGGCCATAAAAAAGATGACCCTTTTCAGTTAGCTTGAACTTGAATCGGACAGCACTCAGTGATTCCTTAATGGAATGTTCATGGGCAAATTGTCACTTGCATTTGATAAGGGACCTCCTTTTTATAGACGAGTGCGAACATCGTGCCGTCACTTCTTTGGGAAGAACTTTTTACATGGCATAGTACCTCACAAATGTCGCCAGCATTAGGAGGGGATTACCCCTGCTGAAAAATTTTTTTCTGATGGTCTCGCCAGGATTCGAACCCAGGCGTTTAGCGCCATAGGCGGACATGTGAACCTCTGCGCTACGGTGGCCTCCCGGATGTGCTAGTTGCCGAGAGGAAATTTCGAGACATTATTAATGCAGAAGAAAATTTCCTTTCGCAGGTTGTGGTCCCTGCTAAATGGGTGTGGTCCCGGCTAAATGAACATAAGACGATACTGACAAAGAGCAGCAAACCTTCCATGCCAAAATGATTTACTACTTTAATAGTTTCATTCGCCACACTTCTCCCAGAGGTTTTCAATAGTTTCGATATATGCCATCACCATAAAATGGTAATCTTTACGACGCATGCTTTACCATACCATGTCACACAGCACAAATCAATATTTCAATCATATTGTCAGTAAAAAACACCGTCAAAGTTAGTGACCCCATCTAGGGGTGGAGACTATGCCAATTGTTTCTCTACTTGATAGCATTATTTTCTAAATTGTATCCTTATACAAATCTAACAATACAACAAATTGGCCACATGTGTGCTTGTGCTTTGTAATTGACTCAAAAGGGATTGCAGAAGCAAAAAAAGAACACTTTTAGCCTTTACCAAAATGGATAATTGCTTTGCAATTCAACAAGGGACAAGACCTGCATTTATATTTTATCCATCATCAGTGGGTAAACGAACCTTAGAAAAAAGCAGAAAAAAAATCGCACAAGTCAAATGCTCGGCAGGGGCTTAGTTGCCATAGATAACACAAGAGCTCTTATGTTGACATGCATTCTTTGGCCCCTTAGGTCAAAAGGTTAAATTGTAAAAAAAAAAACGAAAAAAAACCCCAAACACACAACACATGCCATACAAAATATTCTAAGGACATGTCTATCGTTGTTGGAGGCAATGACTTGCAGTCATCAAGCATCGACACCACCATTGCTATACCCATCACAACCAACACCACTTGTCGGGTCATTAACATAATTAGCCTCATTATTAAATTGTGAATTAAGTAATTAAGGGATTTATAATGGCAACGTGAGACGAGTCGAAAAGCTTTACAATTACCATCACACACTCGCACTAAACATGTCAAACATTTAACTCTTTGGTATGTGATTTAGTTTTTTTTGTCTGATTTTGTCCCCTTGTCTTTCATTTCATGGTACGTGTTCGACTGCAGTGGTCTCTGAACTTTGGGGCTCGCAGTGTGTTCGTCTCAAGGTCACCACGAAAACCGAAAATTGCGGCGAGAGTGCTGATTGCTCGGGCAAAGGTGTTTGCTTTTCCAATGGCGACATGGAGGAGTATGAGTGCCAATGCTGCAGTGGCTTTGCTGGACCACATTGTGAGGAGATAGATGCCTGTACACCCAGTCCATGTACCAACAATGGCATATGCGTTGATTTGTCGCAAGGTCATGAGGGCAACTCTTATCAGTGTTTGTGTCCCTATGGTAAGTATAACAATAAAAAAAAACAATATTTATGAAAGATAATTTAAAAATTTCTTTGGGAAAGTAGCGCACTATGTAGCACCCTAACTTTAAGTGCTCCATATCACCGCCAAGGATATATTTATTATCCTGATTTATTATAACTCTACTATATGCATATTACCGTCCAAACATGTAACCAGTAAGGAAGGGCAAAAGTCGGGCGGTGCCGACTGTATAATACCCTACACCTACCCAATACATACAATGTGGGACCTATATCCGATTTTGAATCAATTTTGATGGACCTCGGCGAGCATATAGGTTCAAACTGTAAAAACTACGGTTGAAAAATGACAAAATTATGGTAAATTACCCAAAATCTGACGAACATATATATGGAAGCTATATCTTCTTCTAAACCGATTTCGAGCAAACTTCTCAGATAATGTAGTAGTCGTCGAGGAAAGCGTTGTGCAAAATTTTGGCAAAATTGATCAAACAAAGCGCTTGCAATGGCTCTTGGGGGAAAATCTGGCCATATACTATATGACAGCTATATCTTAATCTGGGCCGATTTCTATGAATCACCAGCTATATTTGGGAGACATAAGAAAATCCTTCCTGCAAAATTTCGACAGAATCGGTTAACAAATGAGCACTTTTTTGCAATATTTCTCAAAATCGGACGAACATATATATAAGAGCTATATCTAAATCTGAACCGATTTTGAGCAAACTCCTCAGATACTGTGGCAGTCATCGAGGAAAGCGTTTTGAAAAAGATTAGCAAGATGGGTCAATAAATGCGCTTCCTGTGACTCTAGAAGTTAAAATCGGGCGATATATATATACATGAGAGCTATATCTAAATCTGAACCAATTTCCAGGAAAATCACCAGTTATGTCGAGAGTGGTAAAAAAATCCTTCCTGCCAAATTTCGAGAAAATCGGTTAACAAATGACCATTTCATTGCATTATTTCTGAAAATCAGACGAATATATACATGGAAGCTATACCCAGATCTGAACCGATTTTTTCCAATTTCAATAGACTTCGTCTCTAGGCTGAAAAACATGCATGTACCGAATTTTAAGATCGGATGAAAACTGCGACATGTACTTTGTACACAAATTAACATGGACAGACAGACGGACGGACAGACGGACGGACAGACGGACGGATGGACGGACAGACGGACGAACAGACAGACAGACTGACATAGCTAAATCGAATCAGAAAGTGATTCTGACTCGACCGGTATACTTATCAATGGGTCTATATCTCATCCTTTTGGGTGTCGCAAACTAATTCACTATGTTATAATACCCTGTACCACAGCAGTGGTGTTTGGTATAAAAAGCTGTTAAGTTCGGCCTGACCAAACTTTGGATACCCAACACCTCGGGTATGTAAACCACCTTTCCATAGTCCAGTGAAAAATGCATAATTTATGGCTCCATAGCAGCTATATCGAAATATGGTCCGATTTGGACCAAGTTCGACACGGACATTGACAGTGATTGACTAATAAGAACAAGTCATTGTTCAATTTTGTAGTACAAAATATTGGTCTTTTCGGCAGCGATATCCAAACATAGACCGATCTTAACCATATACACCACGGATGTCGAAAAGCCTAACATAAGTCACTGTGTCAAATTTCAGTGATATCAGATTATAAATGCGCCATTAATGGGGCCAAGAACTTAAATCGAGAGATCTGTCTATATGCAGCTATATCCAAACCTAAACCAATATGGCCCATTCAAGAACTTAACTTACGTATAGAAAAACCAGTAAGAATGGGCTAAAGTCGAGCGAAGCCTACCTATTGACACCCTACACCGCATTGGATATGCAGGCTAAGACATCGGATTTAAAATTTGGTGAAGATCGATTGATATGGGTTAGCAAAGGACTTAAAAGTGAAAATCGGGAGATGCATATATATGGGAGCTATGTCAAAATTTGAATCGATTTCTATTAAATTTAATTGCAATACCGGTAGTCAAATCATTTGTGCCAATTTTCGTGTAAATCGGTTAGCAAATGACCAAACTATTGCAATACTAGGTCAAATCGGACGAACATATATATGGGAGTTATATCTAAATCTGAACCGATTTCTATGAAATTCACCAATAATGTCGAGACTTTTAAGAGAATTACCAGTGCAAAGTTTCGTGCGAATGGTGATATGATGATATAATTGCAATTTTAGTCCAAATCGGACGAATATATATATGGAAGCTATATCCAAATCTAAACCGATTTTTTTCCAATTTCAAAAGGCTTCGTCTATAGGCTCAGGAAAATGCTTGTGCCAAATTTGAAGACGATCGGATAAAAATTTCGACCTGTACATTGTCACAAATTAACATGGACAGACGGACAGCTCAATCGAATCAGAAAGTGATTCTGAGTCGATCGGTATACTTATGAATGAGTCTATCTCTCTTTCTTCTCGGTGCTACAAACAAATTCACTAAGTTATAATACATCGTACCACAGTAATGGCGTAGGGTATTAATACGAGTCTATGCAAAATTTCAACTCAAATCTCAATTTGTATACCCTCCACCATAGGATTGGGGTATACTAATTTCGTCATTCTGTTTGTTACTCCTGGAAATATTCGTCTGATGCCCCATAGAGTACATGTATTCTTGATCGTCAGGACATTTTAAGTCGATCTAGCCATGTCCGTTCGTCTCTCCGTCTGCTCGTCCGTCCTTCCGTCCGTCTGTCAGTCGAAAGCACGCTAACTTTCGAAGGAGTAGAGCTATTCGCTTGAAATTTCGTAAAAGTACTTCTTACTAGTGTAGGTCAGATGGGATTGTAAATGGGCCATATCGGTCCATGTTTTGATATAGCAGCCATATAAACCGATCTGGGATCTTGACTTCTTGTGCTACTAGAGGACGCAATTGTTATCCGATTTAGCTCAAATTTTGCATGAGATGTTTTGTTATGATTTCCAACAACTGTGTTATATATGGTTCAAATCGGTTCATAACCTAATATAGATGTCATATAAACCGATACGGGGTCTTGACTTCTTGAGCCACAAGAGGACGCAATTAATATCCGATTGGGCTGAAATTTTGCATGAGGTGTTTTGTTATGACTTTCAACCACTGTGCTGGGTATGGTTCAAATCGGTCCATAACCTGATATAGCTACCATATAAACCGATCTAGGATTTTGACTCTTGACCCACTAGAGAGCGCAATTCCTATTCGGTTTGGCTGAAACGTTATGCGAGGTGTTTTGTTATGAATTCCAACAACTGTGCCAATTATGGTTCAAATCGGTCCATAACCTAATAAAGCGGTCATATAAACTGATCTGAGGTCTTGACTTTTTGAGCTTCTAAGGGAGCAGTACCTATCCGATTTGGCTGAAATTTCGCATGACGTATTTCGTTATGACTTCCAACAACTTTGCTAGGTATGGTTTAAATCGGTCCATAACCTGATATAGTTGCCATACAAACCGATCTGAGGTCTTGACTTCTTGAGCTTCTAGAGGCCGCAGTTCCTATCCGATTTGGCTGAATTTGCATGACGTATTATGTTATGACTTCCAACAACTGTGCTAAGTATGGTTGAAATCCGTTTATAACCTGATATAGCTGCCATATAAACCGATCTTGGTTCTTGATTTCTTGACCCACTAGAGAGCTCAATTCCTTTTTGGCTGAAATTTTGTGTGAGGTGTTTTGTTATGAATTTCAACAACTGTGCCAAATATGGTTCATATCGGTCCATAACCAGATATAGCTGCCATACAAACCGATCTTAGGTCTTGACTTCTTGAGCTTCTAGGGGGCGCAATTCCTATCCGATTTGACTGAAATTTTGCATGACATGTTTCGTTATGACTTACAACAACTGTGCTAAGTATGGTTGAAATCAGTTCATAACCTGATGTAGCTGCCATATAAACCGATCTAGCTGCCATATAAACTGATCGTGGGTCTTGACTTCTTGACCCACTAGAGAGCCCAATTACTATCCGAAATTTTGGGAGAGGTGTTTTGTTATGAATTTCAACAACTGTTCCAAATATGGTTCATATCGGTCCATAACCTGATATAGCTGCCATACAAACCGATCCGTGGTCTTGACTTCTGGAGCTTCTAGAGTGCTCAGTTCCTATCCGGTTTGGCGGAAATTTAGCATGACGTGGTTCGTTATGACTTCCAGCAACTGTGCTAAGTGAGGTTTAAATAGGTTCATAACCTGATATAACTGCCATATAAACCGATCTGGGATCTTGACATCTTGAGCCTCAAGAGGGCGTAATTGTTATCCGATTTGGTTTAAATTTTGTACAGTGGCATCTCCCATGACCTCCAACATAGGTGTCAAATATGGACTGAATTGGTCTTTAGCCTGGTACAGTTCCCCTATAAACCGATCTCCCAATTTTACTTCTTGAGCCCCTAAAAGGCCCAATTCTTATTCAATTTGGCTGAATTTTACCACACATAGACTTCTACTGTGGTCTCCAACATTCAATTCAATTAGCATGGCAATTCTTTTCGTTTCTTTTATCCTTTGATTGTCTAAAAAGAGATAGCGGGAAAGAACTCAACAAATGCGATCCATGGTGGAGGGTATATAAGATTCGGCCCGGCCGAACTTAGCACGCTTTTACTTGTTAAAGACTGTTTCGTGATTACTACTGACGGACGGACAGATACACTGACATTGTTAAATCGTCATAGAATATTTTCGAAGATCCGAAATATATAATCTGTGGGCTCGGAAATGAATATTTCAACGTGTTGCAAACGAAATGACTAAATGAATACGCCCTCTATCCTATGGTGGAGGGTATAAAAAGTTACAAAGGAAGTCACAACAAAAATAATTATTATTCATTATACCTACAGCGGTCAAAAAAAGTATTCATCATTAGCAAAATTGATAATAAATTCACTTATTTTGGGTAATTGAAGAAAATTTAAAGTAAACAAATAATGCAGTTTTATGCAATAGTTTATTTTTCGTAATATGTTTTAAAATAAATTCAAAAAATAAATTTAATTAGCGCAAAAAATGCAATTTTATATAATAACACCAAAAACAGAACAAAAAAAGTATTCATCATTGATGTGCTATCATCAAAGTCAAATTCAAATATTATTTGGGAATCCCCCTTTTCTGTTTTATTTAGTAAAGGAGGCTTTGCCCTTGACAGCAAATATTTAATTTCATTGAAAATATAGTTTTTGTCAAAATGGGTCGTAAGCAAAACGAGGTTTCTGATGAGGTAAAAGTTTTGATAATAAAACACCACAGGAATGGTTTAACTCAAAAAACTATCAGTGAAATATTAAATAGACCACGATCTACTATACAATCCATCATCAGGAAATTGGACAGAAACGAAAACTGTTGACAATAAACCAAGATCTGGTCGACCAAAAGCACTTTCAGTTGGAGATGTGCGTTGGCTAGTGCGGCAAGTTCAGAAAACTCCGAAGACAAATGCGACCATTCTTCGTAAAAACTCTATGGAATATTTAGGGAAGGAAGTTACTACACAAACAATTCGAAATACACTCAAAAGGCATAGTTACAGAGGAAGAACTGCACGTAAGAAGCCCTTTATAAATAAAATAAACCGAGTGAAAAGGCTAAACTTCGCAAAAATGTATGTAAAACAGCCCGAATCATTTTGGAAAACAGTCATTTTTGCAGACGAGAGCAAGTTTAATCTTTTTGGGTGCGATGGAAAGGTCATAGTGTACAGAAAACCAAATACAGAGCTTGAAGAACGAAACACAGTTGCTACTGTAAAACATGGTGGAAGTGGTTTAATGGTTTGGGGGTGTATGGCGGCTTCAGGAGCGGGAAATCTTGAAATTATTAATGGAGTAATGGATCATAAGTATTACATTGACATTTTAAAGAGGAATTTAAAAGATAGTGCTGTAAAACTTGGGCTTGGTAATAACTTTCAATATTATCAAGATAATGACCCCAAACATTCTGCTTTAAATACCAAGATGTGGATGCTGTATAACTGCCCCAAAGTCATTAAAACTCCTCCTCAAAGTCCCGACTTGAACCCAATTGAACATCTTTGGGAACATCTCGAACGCAAATTGAGAACGCGCAATTTTTCGAGCAAGAGTCAAATGCAACAGGTGATAATGGAGGAATGGACTAATATAGACCAAAATATAACCGCTAAATTAGTCCAATAGATGTCAAACCGTTTAAAAGAAGTTATAAGACGCGGTGGTCGAATAACAAAGTATTAATTTTTTTAAATTATGTTATTTATTTTTTTGTCTTTTTGCAATGATGAATACTTTTTTTGTTTAATTTTTTGTGTTCAGCTGTAAAATGGCCCTTTTTGTTCCAATAAATACTATTTTTTTCTTTAAAAACAATGAAATTGTGTACATATATATCACACAAGCACTACTGCATCATTAGTTTAATATGTTTTTATTCCAATTGTCTTTTGTAGACTTATTAAAAAAAAACATTGAATGATGAAAACTTTTTTTGACCGCTGTACCTCCAAGTTAATTTGCAGTACCTGCGATAAAACGGCTTTCAAAAGCTTTTTACCTTCCACTTCCTGTGCCATAAACTATGCTCTTAGATAATTGAATTCTGCAGTTACGAACATTGAAAAAGAGGACAAATGACTTTACCAAATTTTCACCGCCAATCCTTTAGTTTTTTCTACAGTTTTTTTTATAATATTCCATTGGCCACAAAAGAGAATGCGAACAAAATAGAATTTAAAATTCCCCTTGGCCGGATATTTAAACGTTGCGGATATTCAGCTCTCTACACAATTTCTTCTTCACCATTTTTGCCGCGATGCGGTACTTGGTGATGGCGTAACTCAAACCATTTGTTTTTAATTTGTTGGTTTATTTTTGTAATTTGTTGCTTGTGATTTTTTCAATCTGGTTGTTCTTTTCCTCAAAGCTTCAAGCATGCAAAAGAGGAAAGGATAAGCATGAAGGAGAACATCAGGGAGGAATTTTGTTCATTTGTCTTATAGTAACGTATGGTAATATGATTGGTGATCATTGGTGACGAGATACTTGACATTTTTGCCATACCCTAAGAGAGCCTAGATAGTTGCGGATTTCTGCTTGCCTTTTGCAATATATTTTTCAAACAATTAAGTTTTTAAGCATGCCAACTCCATATATTGTATAAACACCTTTCGATGTCTATAATCATCGATCTCTAAATGGAAAATTCGACTATCTTCGCTGATTTCATATATAACCAGCTGGACAGTGCCCGCTCTGCTGCGCCTTCTTTCACTCTCTTTTTATACCCTCCACCATAAGATGGGGGGTATACTAATTTCGTCATTCTGATTGTAACTACTCGAAATATTCATCTGAGACCCCATAAAGTATACATTTTCTTGATCGTCGTGAAATTTTATGTCGATCTAGCAATGTTCGTCCGTCTGTCCGTCCGTCTGTCTGTCGAAAGCACGCTAACTTTTGAAGGAGTAAAGCTAGCCGCTTGAAATTTTGCACAAATACTTCTTATTAGTGTAGGTCAGTTGGTATTGTAAATGGGCCATATCGGTCCATGTTTTGATATAGCTGCCATATAAACCGATCTTGGGTCTTGACTTCTTGAGCCTCTAGAGTGCGCAATTCTTATCCGATTGGGATGAAATTTTGCACGACGTGTTTTGTTATGATATCCAACAACTGTGCCAAGTATGGTTCAAATCGGTCCATAACGTGATAAAGCTGCCATATAAACCGATCTTGGGTCTTGACTTCTTGAGCCTCTAGAGTGCGCAATTCTTATCCGATTGGAATGAAATTTAGCACGACGTGTTTCGTTATTATATCCAACAACTGTGCCAAGTATGGTTCAAATCGGTCCATAACCTGCTATAGCTGCCATATAAACCGATCTGGGGTCTTGACTTCTTGATCCTCTAGAGTGCGCAATTCTTATCCGATTGGAATGAAATTTTGCACGACGTGTTTTGTTACGATATCCAAAAACTGTGCCTAGTATGGTTCAAATCGGTCCATAACCTTATATAGCTGTCATATAAACAGATTTGGGGATTTGACTTCTTGAGCTTCTAGAGGGCGCAATTCCTATCCGATTTGGCTGAAATTTCGCAAGACGTTTTTTATTGTTACTTTCAGCAACTGTGTCAAATAAAGTACAAGTCGGTTCATAACCAGATGTAGCTGCCATATAAACCGATCTGCATTTTGACTTCTTGAGCCTCTGGAGGTCGCAATTATTATCCGATTTGCCTGAAATTTTGTACGACGGATTCTTTCATGACCATCAACATTCGTGTTTATTATGGTCTGAATCGGTCCATAGCCCGATACAGCTCCCATATAAATCGATCTCTCTATTTTACTTTTTTAGCTCACAAAGAGCGCAATTCTTATTCGAATTGTCTGACATTTTACACAGGTCTCCAGGTCTCGCTCTAATAGCAGAGCAAATCTTTTCTTATATCCTTTTTTTTTTGCCTAAGAAGAGATGCCGGGAAAAGAACTCGACAAATGCGATCCATGGTGGAGGGTATATAAGATTCGGCCCGGCCGAACTTAGCACGCTTTTACTTGTTTTATCTGAGCCCTTCAGATATTTCGCTCCAATATCATTTTCGTACTCTACTCCCAAATACCATTCATTTGAGCCTTTTATTGCTGTGATCGGTAAATATATCTGGTATGGGGGTATTTTTTGGGGGTAAGGTGGAAGCCCATATATACCAGATTTGTGTCCTATTTTCCCATAATCGAAAAATATGTCCAGCCCTGAAAAAATATCAGCATCGTGCTATGCTCTCAAATTTCTTTTATTTGAGCCACAATTGCCATTGGTTTAGGGGCAGTTTATGGGGTGAGACGACCCCTAAATACTTGGCCTCAAAATTTTATATCAAATTCGTGTTCTACTATCAATTGCCGTAGAAGGCACACATGGCCAGTTTGAAAGAAGGAATTTAAGAGGCGGACCCTGAAGTAATATTAGCATCGTGATAGAGCACGATTTTGACTCTATAATGCCAAGGGCTATTCAGGGCAACGGATCTCGTTCAGATCCTCACTGATGAATTTTTTATACCCTCCACCATAGGATGGGGAGTATACTAATTTCGTCATTCTGTTTGTAACTACTCGAAATATTCGTCTGAGACCCCATAAAGTATATATATTCTTGATCGTCGGGACATTTTATGTCGATCTAGCCAGTCCATCCGTCTGTCCGTCTGTACGTCCGTCGGTCCGTCTGTCTGTCTGTCGAAAGCACGCTAACTTCCGAAGGAGTAAAGCTAGCCACTTGAAATTTTGCAAAAATACTTCTTATTAGTGTAGGTCGGTTGGTATTGTAAATGGGCCATGTCGGTCCATAACCTGATATAGCTGCCATATAAACCGTTCTGAGATCTTGACTTCTTGAGCCTCTAGAGGTCGCAATTATTATCCGATTTGCCTGAAATTTTGTACGACGGTTCCCCCTTACAAATACAGTTTGTTTAAACCCCATATTGCAATTGGTTTTGAAGGGAGTTTACAGGATGAGGCGTCCCGCAACACATGGCCCCAAGATTGGTTATCAAATTAGTTTTTTAATCTTAAATACCTTTCATTTGAGCCACATATTGGTATTGTCAAAAATTTTACCCTCTAAGAGGTGTTTTGGGGAAGGGGTGATGCCTAAAATATATGGTCCTATATTTGGATATCAAATTCGTATTCGAATCCCAAATACCTTTTTTTGGGCCCCATATTGCGATGGTCAGTAAAAAATTGCTATTTGTGCTCTGTTCTGATATATATTTGAACCCCATGTTGTCATTGGCCTCAAAATTGGATATCAAATTCGTTTTCTAATCTCAGATATCATACACTTAAAACCCTTATTGAAAAAGCGAGCAAATATGTCCGGTTTGGGGTATGGGCCCTAAAAACAATGAATATCGACTTCCACTTCTTGAACAAATACGCCCACTTGGGGATTGTTATGGTGGTGGGGCGTCCCCTAGACAGTTGGACCTAAATGTTGATGTCTGATTTATGGTCTACTCCCAAATACCCTTCATTTGAGCTCAATTTTTTCAAAGTCAGCAAACATGACCGGTTTGGGTGGTGTTTTGGGGGATGGCGCATCTCAGTGACTTGGCTTTACAAATGTATATCAGATTCGTGTTATTCTCTAAAATACCTCTTATTTGAGCCCCATATTACAATCGTCAATAAATACTTCCTATTTTTTTGTTGTTTTGGGGTGGGGTCGCCCCATAGACACTTTTCCCAAACATTGATATCAAATTCGGGCTTTACTCCAAAGACCTTTCATTTGAGTCCCATATTGCTATTGTCGTAAATTTGTCTTCTTGTGGGTATGTTCTCGGGGATGGGCGGCCCCCCAAATACTTGGTCCCACATTTGGATATCAGATGCGTATTCTACACTCAAATACCTTTTATTTAAGCCCCATTTGCCATGGTCAGTAAATAAGTCCTGTTTGGGGGGTGTTTTGGGTAAGGAGTGGACCACCAAAAACTTTGTCCCACATTTGGATAACAGATTCGTATTTTACTCGCAAATACCTTTCATTTGAGTCCCATATTGCCATAGTCGGTAAATATATTCGATTTAGGGCTGTTTTTGGGGTAGGGGTGGTCCCCCAAACACTTGGTCCGACAATTGGATATCAGATACGTTTTCTTATCCTTAATACCTTTCATTTAAGTCCCATATTGTCGTGATTGGTCTCCTAGGTACCCCATCCGAAATTGGGATACCAAATTTTTATTTTTAGGATACCATATAAGAGCACACAAAATTTCGCTTTAATCGCACCACCCATCTCCGAGATCTGGTGTTTCTGAAAATTAGGTTAAGTGGGAGGGTCCGCCCCCCCTCAGATTTCAAAAAATATAGCACCCTATTTTCACCAAGGGATCATTATGCAACATCTGTGAAAATTTCAAGAAAATCGGTCAGCCGTTTCTGATTCTATAAGGAACACACAAACAAACAAACAAACACAAAATGGTTTTTATATATAAGATATAGATAAAGGTATATGTAAGATGCGATGGCTTCTGTATTCAGTGGTTACTGTACAAATTTCAGTTGTGTCCTTCATTACTTCCTGAAAATTTCTTTTGCGTTTCCATTCTGTCATATTTTACAAATGTAAAAATTTTTCTATAGTTGAAAGCCATTCATGAAGCAGTGATAAAAGGGAGCAGATGTTGGATGCTTGACCAAATAAAACAACTCCTTTCCAGCACTAAAATGTCTTGAAGGCATATGAGATATAGCTCCCATTTTTTCCAATATTCTGTTTAACCGTCGTAAATAGTACATTTTTTGACCCTTCTGCATTCGTGTCGTGTTTGGTCCATATTAAGTTATGATTTACTTTTTACTTATTTCACATATTCAAAACCTCGTACATATAAGCTGGGCTGGGCTGATGTTTTCAATGGTCACTGTACAAATTTCAGTTGTGTCCTTCATTACTTTGTGAAAATTTCCTTTGTGTTTGCATTCTGTCATATTTCACAAATTTAAAAATTGTTCTGTAGTTGAAAGCCATTCATGGAGTAGCGATAACATAGAGCAGATGTTGGTTGCTCGACTAAATGAAAGAACTTCTTTCCAGCACATGAATACCTTGAGGGCATCTGTACTTTTTCCCACTCTCTGTTGGGTTAAGTGGTTATGGGTCAGCAGGTTACATTTAATATTCAATCATATTCAGAAAACCAGGGCTGCAATGGTGATGGTGAGGAATAAAATGTTTGTTGATAAAAAATTTTAAACAATTTTAATGGTTTATTGTTGTAAGAAAACTAAAGAAAAGCAAACAAAAATGTTTTTTTATAAAACTATAATGATTTTCACATTTTAATTACATGTTAAATATACAGGATGAAGTCAAATGAATTGTTGGTGCCATATATACAGATATTAGCCGAACCGGGGCCGCTCCGCTGCGCCTTCTTTAACTCTCTAATATCTTTTTAGGGTGGGACACTTCGCCCTGAATGCGGATATTGAATTCGTGCCATTGTAGCCTATGACTTTGAATGGGGTTCCTGGTGTTTTTCAAAATTAGTGATTTTTAGGGGAAGGATGGCGCCTCAGACATTTCGACTTAAATATGAATATCAAATTCGTGCTGCACTTCCAAATCCCTTTAATTTGAGCCCCATATTGCCATGGCCGTAAATATGAACCGTTAGGAGAATGTTTTGGGGCTGGGGCGGCCACCGACACTTTGCACTGAAAATAGATATCAAATTCGTTCTTTATTTCCAACGGAAATGAAGTTCAGTTTAAATTCAAATTCTTTTCTACTCTCAAATACCTTTCATTAGAGTCCCATACTATAATAATGGGTCAAATAACCCATGTGACGTATGTTTAGGAGGGAAAGCGCCACCTAGACTTGAACGCAAATTTTAATGTCATATTCGCCATCTACTCCCAAATACCTTTCATTTGAGTCCCATATAGCCATGATCGGCTAATATGCGCATTTGAAGGTATTTGGGGGTGGGCGACCTCCCATTACTTGGACCTAATGTTTTATGCCATATTTGTAATCTACTACCAAATACTTTTCATTTGAGTCCCATATTGACATGAACTTCGAATATATCTGTTTAGAGGAGTTTTGGGGTTGGGGGCCCTATAAGTACTTGGATCCAAATTTCCATACTATGTTCGTTTTCTGGTCTACAATACCTTTCATTTGATACCCTTGTTGTGCCCATCGGACCACTTTCGGATATGAGTGGTGTTTTTGGCGTAAGGGGAAGGATTCGCCTCTACCCGATATCTAAAAATTATATAGTCTACCTATCCTTTCAGACAAACGTACACAATCTAGGAAAATTGTAAGAAAATCGGTTCAGCCAAGTATCATATAGACATAATGGGTCTAATGGCGTTTTTGAGGGGTGGCGTGACTACCTATACTTCGATCTGATTTTATATGACAGATTCAAAATCTGCTCCCGATTACCTTTCATTTGAGCCCCATATTGTAACGAACATCCAGTATGTCTGTTTGGGCGAGTTTTGACGTTGGGGCGACCCGATGGGTACTTAGATACTAAATTTTAATACCGTATTCGAATTTTACTCTCCAAACCCTTTCTTTTGATACCTATATTGTCTCAATCGATCCAATTTTGATTTTCGGTTGTGTTTTCGGCATAGCGGGGAGGGTCCATCCCCAGTCCGATATCGAAAATTTATATATTCGATGTTTCAATCCAGACCACCCTACAAAATATGCGAAAGTTTCGAGGAAATCGGTTATGCCGTTTTTCATTCTATACGGAACAAACAAACCGAGTCCCATATGTCCGTAATTGGCTTATGTGGCCATTTTTGTCGTTACTTGGAATTCGTTTTTTAAGTCATATTCGTAGTCTACTCCCGAATACCTTTCATTTGAGTCTAAATTGGTTATACGCCCAATATGTCTATTTGAAGCAGTTTTTGGTCTTGGACTACCCCTTGGATACTTAAACCCAAGTTTTTATACCACATTCGCTTTGTACTCTCCAAAACCTTTAATTGATACCCATATTGTCCCTATCGGTCAACTTTTGATTTTGAGTGGCGTTTTTGTGGTAATGGGGGGGGGGGGGGATTCGCCCCCTTCAAACATCAACAAATTACATAGCCTATACCTCCTTCCTGACCATATTCGTAATCTGCTCCCGAATACCCTTCATTCGAGCCCCATATTGTCATTATCGTCCAATAAACCAATTTGGGGGGGGTTTTGGGTTGGGGCCCCCAATTACTTGGACTTAATTTTTAATATGGAAATCGTACTCTACTCTTGAATACCTTTAATTTAAGTCCCATTTTGTCCCAATCGGTCCACTTTTATTTTTGGTTGGTATTTTTGGGGTAGGGGGGAGGGTCCGCCCGGAATAAACAAACAAACAAAGAAACATATAAACATACAAACATACAAGCATACAAACATACAAACATACAAACATACAAACATACAAACATACAAACATACAAACATACAAACATACAAACATACAAACATACAAACATACAAACATACAAACATACAAACATACAAGCATACAAACAAACACATATTGAATCTTATATACAAAAATTTATTTGTGACTCAGAAACGGCTGAACCGATTTTCTTGAAATTTTCACAGACGGTGCATAATGATCCCGTGATGAAAGTAGGGTACTACATTTTTTGATATCTGAAGGGGGAGCGGACCCTCCCCCTTACTCTAATTTTCAGAAACGCCAGATCTCGGAGATGGGTGGTGGGATTCTAATTGGGATAAATTTTGTGTGCTCTCATATAGTACCCTAAAAATAAAAATTTGGTATCCAAATTTCGGATGGGGTACCCAGGGGAGGCGCCCCACCCCAAAACCTACCAATTATATATATACACCAATCACTACTATATGGGTCTCAAATGAAAGGTATTTGAGATTAGAAAACGTATCTGATATCCAATTATCGGACCAAGTGTTTGGGGGGACCACCCCAACCCCCAAAACCCCCCTAAATCGGTCATATTTACTGACTATTGTAATATGGGACTCAAATAAATGGTATTTGCGAGTAGATTACGAATTTGATATCCAAATGTGGGACCAAGTTTCTGGGGATCCACCCCTACCCCAAAACATCCCCCGAAGGGAACAAATTTACTACCATAGCGCTATGGGGCTCAAATGAAAAGTTTTTGAGAGTAAAGCACAAATCTGATATCAATATTCGGGAAAAGTGTTTATGGGCCACTCCAATCCCATAAAACGACTCAAATAGGACGTATTTGCTGACCATTGGAATTTGGGGCTCAAATTAGAGATATTTTAGAGTAAAACAAGAACCTGATATATATTTTCAGGGCCAAGTCACTGAGCGGCCGCCCCATCAAAACTGCCCCCAAAACGGTCATGTTTCTCGACTACAGAAATATGGGGTTCAAATTAAAGGTAATTGGGAGTAGATTATGAATGTGATATCAACATTCGGGACTAGCTGTCTAACCGACGTCCCACCCGCAATTAGGACGTGTTTGCTCACCATGACAATTTGGGTTTTAAAGAGAGTGGAGCTTGATATTGATAGTTTTTAGGGCCCATACCCCAAACCGGATATATTTGCTGACTTTTGCAGTAAGGGGTGTAAATAAAAGGTAGTTGAGATTAGCAAATGTATTGGATATCCAATTTTGAGGCCAATGGCAATATGGGGTTCAAATAAATGATATTTGAGAGTAGAGCAAGTTGCTGGTTATTTCCAGGGCTAAGTGTTTGGGCGACCTCACCCTCCAAAACACCCCTAAATGGGACATATTTACCGACAATGTCAATGTGGGGCTCAAGTAAAAGGTATTGGGGAGTAGAGCACTAAATTGATACCCACCTTCCGAACCAATTTTCTGGGTGTCTGCCCTTTCCCCAAAAACAAACCACAAACAGCAATTATTTACTGGCCAATGCTATATGGAGCTCAAATAAAGGTAATTGGGAGTATAATACGAATCTGAAATCTAAAAGTGGGACCATGTATGTGGGGCACTGCCCCTTCCCCCAAAACACCCCCCAAATAGTAAAAACTTACCGACCATGGTAATATGTGGCTCAAATGATTTAATGAACAATTTTGGGGCCAAGTGTTTGGGGGACGCCTCATCCCATAAACTCCCCTTAAATCAATGGCAATATGGGGTTTAAAAAATAGTTTTTAAGGTAGAGCACGATGCTAATATTTTTTCAGGCCTAAGTGTCTGGGGGACCACCTCACCCCACAAAACATCCCTAAATTAGACATGTAAAGTAAAAGAAGGTACAGCGGAGCGGGCCCTGTCCAGCTAGTTTTACATATAAGATGTCTCTAAAGTTTTCAAATTATGAAAGTCCTAATTTTTACCCGATTTCTCTGAAGATTGGAATAGTAAGTTTCTTATATGCAAATGCAAGCTGAATTTTACAACAGTGACCATTAGAACACTGTTCCGCCTATTATGATCTAAGTTTAATAATATTTGGATAAGGCTGTCATATAGACCAATATGAGGGTTTTACGAGTTGAGCATCCGATCTCGCTGTAATTCCTTAACCTGTCCCACACACATTGAGTCATGAATTGGGCTAGTTTTAGACATAGCTGTCATATTATCGGATCTAACTGTTTAACTCCTTAAGGTTAACTAAAATTAATTTTAATAGCGCTAATTTGTTTAAGCTGTAATCTCATGTTCTTTTTGCTATGTAAGCTCCTATTTAATTTTTTTTAAATTAAAATTACAGGTTATACCGGCAAAAACTGTCAATACGAATTAGATCCTTGTAATCCTGCCGAATGCATGAATGGTGGCAGTTGTGTGGGAAATTCAACACATTTCAGGTAAGCCCTTTGACTAAAAACCGTTCTATACCTACAACACTAATAAGGTGCAGGGTAAGGTGACTTTGCTATTACTACCGTTGACATTCATTTCCACCTAAATAGGGGTTCTAATGGATGGGGGTACACTTATATTCAATTTTTATGAACTTAATGTTAATTTTTCCCTTTTAAGCAAAACCTTAATGAGTTTTATATCCAAGCAATTAATTTTTGTTTATATTTGTATGTCTTTCTTTTGTATTTACTCTGCCATCATTGCCATCGTCATCATCATCATCGTGAACATTAGATGCGAATGTACACCTGGCTTCACAGGACCTTTGTGCCAACATGTCCTTAATGAATGCGAATCATCACCATGCATTCATGGTATATGCGTTGACCAGGAGGATGGTTTCCGTTGTTTCTGTCAGCCAGGTGAGTGTTGTTGGTTTTTTCGTTGTCTTCTATTTCCCATAGAATAGAAACATGATGTCGTATAAGGTTTTATGAAAACAAAAACTCAAAATTGGTCATTCGCAAACAATTCTACAAAGATACATCCGGGTAAAATGAGATATTGTGGTTGCTAGATATATCCACTTGCTGCTGTTGGATTGTTCCCTTTGCAAGAAACTAATTTCAAGGAACTTTTTGTTAAACTTGAAGCAAAATATTAAATTGAAACAGAAATGCAATCTAAAAAAGCAATTTTTAGAAGTCAAATATAAAAAAGGGTATTTGGCTATAGTGGTAATCGAAATTAAATCAGAAATTTAGATTTTTTTATTAAGTTTTAAGAAAGGTTTGGCGATTTTGTCAGCAATTATGATGGGACAGCTGTTGAACATCAATGTTTAATAAATGTTGCTCCCATGCTAAATTTCAGCCAAATCGGACAATAAGTTAGGCTTCGAATCTGTCAGAATGCAGCCCTCCGAACTGTGCCGGGCTGTCTCCTCAACTCTCATGTGGGCCACCTCCATCAGGAGATAAAGATCCTACCAGTGCGAAGACATAACTACATGGTGTCTAGCAATATCATCTTGTGGATAGATATCCACCGCCCAGAAGCCTTAAGGTCGATCTACATAATCTAGAGCGTGAGGTTCAGCGCTACAGGAGAGAACCTCTAGATAAAGCGGCATATCAAGCAGGTCTAAACAACATTCATGCAGACACGGTAGCAGATGCGGTAAATAGCTACCGGGAGAACGACTGCATCCCATTGCACCTGAAGAAATAGACCTTCCCCGGCAAACCAGAGTAGTTCTGGCTCAATTATGTTCTGGCAGATGCAGCCGCCTCAAATCCCACAGAGCAAGCAGGATTGATGCCGACGTGCAAGATGTATGTCCCGATTGTAATCAGGGACCGCACGATACACGTCACCTGTTTAACTGCCCGGCCAGATCCACTCGAGTTCCTGGGTCTTGACACTCAACAGAATCAAGCAGACGAAAGATAGAACACAATACAGTGCTACCACAACAACAACAAGGGGCCCCATCCCAAAGATCTGAAACGGACGTATTAAACGATCAATATGGGACTTCAACTTTAGGAATTTAAGAGTGAAAATACGAATCTAATATCTATTTTCAGGGTCAATTGTCAAGCTGGAGGCCCAACCCCAAAAATTCTCCCCATTCACGACAAATTTGCTAACCATGCCAACATGACACTCAAATGAAAGATAGGTGGATGTAGATCACAAATTTTAAATTCACATTCGAGGCGAATCTAAGGGACCGTCCAACACGTATTGTGTAGGGAGGCGAACGGATCCCGTAAGGAAGCAAACGAGTCGCGTAGAGCAGCGAACGAGTTGCGTTTGAAAGCGAACGAGTTGCGTTAGAAGGCGAACTTCTCGCGTAAGGAAGCAAACGAATCGCGTTAAGAAGAAAACGGATCGCGTTAGGAAGCGAACTTGTCGCTTTAGGAAGCGAACGACTCGCGTAAGGAAGCGATAGGATTACGAAGCAAACGAGTAGCGTAGGGAAGCGAACGAGTCGCGTAGGGAAGCGAAGGGACCGAGTTACAAAGCGAACTTGTCGCTTATTAGTGAATAGAACGGATGGCGTAAGAAAGCAAAGGTATCACGTAGGGTGGCGAACGAGTTGCTGAGGAAGCGAATGACTGGTGTTAGGAAGCGAACGAGTCGCGTAGGGAAGCGAACGAGTCTCTTTAGGAAGCAAAGGGATGAGTTACCAAGCGAACGAGTCGCTTAGGGAAACGAAGGGATCGAGTTACAAAGCGAACGTGTCGCTTTTTAGTGAATAGAACGGATCGCGTTAGAAAGCAAAGGTATCACGTAGGGAGGCGAATGAGTTGGTTGAGGAAGGGAATAACTGGCGTTACGAAGGGAAGTGAACGAGTCGTGTAGGGAAGCGATCGAGTCGTTTAGGGAAGCGATCTAGTCGGTTAGGAAACCAATGGGACGCCTTAGGAAGCGAACGAGTAATAAAGTGAAGGAATCGCTTTAGCTGATGAGATATCAAGGGCTTCTAAGTTGGCGGATCATGCCACACGTCTAATGGTTTTGTCTGCTCGAGCGACTCATGACCATCTAAGAAGGTTGCGATATCAAGTAGCAATTGCCAAATGGACCAAGTGAGAATTCTATTCAACTTGTCTTCTTGAAATAAGCGTCGAATAACGACATTCACTGTAAGCACTTGTGTCCATGAATTAAATGTCCGTGAGAACGGACATGGTTTTCATATTGGTGCATGTGAATGCTCATCATTCGCGTTGATGACCAAGGCCAGCATATGTTCATGTAGACAAATATTTGTTTTAATGGTTGTTTGGCTGGCCCATGAGTATTTTAATGAATAGTATGCCGACTGGTCGCCGCTAGCTGATATCCATATGTTGTAGCTGGTCTATGATTATTTTATCTGGACAAACGCGGGCGGCCACTAAGGCACAGTGGATGTGAAGTTGTAAAGAGTTTAGTGGCTACGGCTTGCTAATATGTAGTACAATATACGGGCCGGCCACTGAAGCACAGTGGGCAGAAAGACATTTTATGCACGAGACGGGTCGTTACAACAGCCTTATGCCACAATGACCTGCCTTCTGTAGTATATTGGGTTGCCCAAAAAGTAATTGCGGATTTTTTAAAAGAAAGTAAATGCATTTTTAATAAAACTTAGAATGAACTTTAATCAAATATACTTTTTTTACACTTTTTTTTATAGCAATCTAAAAGTTACAGCTGATAACTGACAGAAGAAAGAATGCAATTACAGAGTCACAAGCTGTGAAAAAATTTGTCAACGCCGATTATATGAAAAATCCGCAATTACTTTTTGGGCAACCCATAGTAGACAATTTGGTCCCCTTAACTGTTAGATTTACAAATAATTCTCCGCCTAGTCCATCTTTCCCTTCGTTATTCTATACAAACCATGTGTGCGTGTGTTTTCTACTTTCTATTTGTCTTTCATTAGCTTTAAAACTCCTTCAAAATTTCCTTTTCCTCAACGAGCAGATTATTTCAAAACGATCAAATATCCAAATTCCTGAAAAAAAAATTATTTTGAATTATTAAACATTTATCAATTAGTATGTAATCTGAGATCGTAATTAGCCACTTAATTATTCACATGTGCCTATTTGTACGAGTACCTAATTACAATTTTATTTGAGTAAGAAAGGACATTGAAAGGACTAATTGAATTGATACAATTAAAATTTGTGTCACGGACAAACAGCTACGCATTTTTATTCAAGACACAAAACTCCAGACAACAAGAAACCCCATTAAAGCCCTTCCCCAAAAGACGGAGAATATCATGAATATTTTTCCAATGACATGTTTTTGCCAATAACTTAATTGTTCTCGGATGGAGGATGTTATAGCATCGTTATCCTTGGGAGCCATTAAAGAGATTAAAATTTCTTACTAAATGATACTAAAGCGAGTGATACACATGGTTGTTGCTTCCTTCAACAGTAATCTGATGGATGGATGGATTGATATACAGATGTGTCCTTCCTATTTGGCAACATGAGTATTCATGTTAACATATATGGTTGAAAATAATAAACATTTTATTATTTCATGTACCATAGCCGTTGCAAATCGACCATTTCGACTAACGACTTATGTATGGATGTGCTCCTTTCATGTTGCCATAGAGAGAGATAATACTTATTGCATATTGTTATGGAAAAAATATTGGTTGCCCAAAAAGAAATTGCGGATTTTTCATATAGTCGGCGTTGACAAATTTTTTCACAGCTTGTGACTCTGTAATTGCATTCTTTCTTCTGTCAGTTATCAGCTGTTACTTTTAGCTTGCTTTAGAAAAAAAGTGTAAAAAAAGTATATTTGATTAAAGTTCATTCTAAGTATTATTAAAAATGCATTTACTTTCTTTTAAAAATCCGCAATTACTTTTTGGGCAACCCAATATATATAATTGGAGTCCATTTGCAGACTACCACTGCAATCAGAATCACTTAGACCACTCTTAAATTCTTGTAAAAACGGATGAATACATTTCTAATTGTACATAATATTGGGAACAGAAGAAGGAAGATGCCTTCTAGTTTCTATCGTTGAACCATTCAGATACCTTTAAGAGCCCAATATCTTGTTCACATCCGCTAAATCAGACAGGTTCTCAAACAAATGAGAACCTAAAGTGGAACTCCTTCTGACTGCTAGTGGGGGACACACACACGGAAGTTGTTCTATAGTCTCTTCTTCTTTAACGTTCTCACAGTTTCTGCAAAAGTCGTTGCTGGCAACCTTCAGTCTGTCAGCATGTTTTCCGATTAGACAGTGACCTGTCATGACGAACACGGACTGAGACATCTGTTCTAGCCAATGACAGCAAAGCAGCAGACCTCTTCAAGTCTAGATTAGGCCACATAGTTATATAAAGCTCACAGGCCCCTTTTTATGACCATCTATCCTTCGTTGTCCTTCGTGTATGGTCCTGAAAACTTAGCTTACATGTCGCTAGAGGCCAACCCACAGATTCCAGTATCCCTGGAATATGTAGGGTAGACCCTAGTCTCGAAAGCTTGGCCGCTTTACAATTCCCTGGGATATCTCTGTGGCCCGGCACCCAGAACAGGTGAATTTTGAACTGTTCAGCCATCTCGTTGAGAGATCTGAGACAGTCGAGGGCGGTTCTTGTGTCAGAAATACGTTCTACAGAGATTTAATGTCTGCCTGGCTGTCTGAGAAGATATTTATGCCAGTCGTCATCATGACATTATATCTTAGCCATTCTATCACTTCCTTAATTGCGAGGATCTCCGCTTGATACACACTGCAGTGGTCAGGAAACCTTTTCGATATGACCAGTTCCAAATCTTTAGAGTGCACCCCAAAGCCCACCTGGTCGTTTAGTTTGGAACCATCCATCTTAGTTCCAATCGGTTCTATCAGGAATAGTGGTACATTACTTTCTACCAAAAAGTGGCTCAGGTAGGGTGTATTCCACAAAATCGGGTATTATATAAAGGATAACACAGAGTCCGTAGCCACCACATGACCGCTATGACAAGAGAACGCTCCCTTAGCCTCACGGCAGTGGTCGCTGCAATTTGGATAGCCACAATGTCCAGAGGCATAAGATGTAGCATTAAATTCAGTGCATCAGCTGTGATGCACAAACAAGCCATCCTTTGGATCCGGTTAAGTATAGAGCAGTAGGTGGACTTTCGAAGCGCCGTCCAACAGACCACAACACCATATAGCATTATAGGTATGACAACTGCAGTACATACCCAATGCATGGCACGCGGTCTAAGCACCCAACTTTTGCCAAAGGCTCTCTTGCAGGTGTATAGGGTAAGAGTGGCCTTTCTGGCCCTTTCCAAATTGTTGGATTTGAAGTTCAATTTCCTGTCCAGCAAAACACCCAGGTATTTTGCGATTTCTGTAAATAGAACATTCTCTCCACCCTCGGAGACAGGTTTCACTGTAGGCAACATGTATCTCCTGCTGAAAAGAACTACTTCTGTCTTGCACGGATTTATACCTCGATCACTTTCGGTAGCCGAGTTCGCTGTGTCACGTAGAGCTTCCTGAAGTATACCTCGTAGAGTACTGGGAAACTTTCCCCTGACCGCAATTTCCACCTCATCAGCATACGCAACCACCTTTAAGCCTTTTTCTTCCAGAGACAATAATATATTGTTAATGGCTATATTCCAAAGTAGTGGAGACAGTACGCCTCCTTGAGGTGTCCCTCTGCTGACCCATCTTTTAAGATCCTCAACTCCCAAGCCTGCCTTAATGGATCTGTTAGTAAGTAAGTCATTAATAAACTTTCTTACGATATAGTTGATGCCAAGAAACTCCAACTCCTTCATGATTAAAGTCGGTTTTACATTATTGAAATCACCTTCAATGTCAAGAATTGCTTCCATTATATAATCCTTGACAGAAAGAGAAGCCTCTATGTAGCCGACTAGATCGTGAAGGGCTGTTTCAGTGGATTTGCCTTTTCTATATACAAGCTGCTGCATATGATACACTCACAGAAATTTGTTAGTAAAAACAGCAAAAAGCATGCCTTAAATGGGCAAGCAATAATTTTTTGCTAAATCAGCAAACAATTTCTGCTGATTTTTATTAACTCAACTCTTATTTACGTAAAATGGCGGCCGTGCCGATCTTTTGATGTTCACCACCATGGATAAATTTATTATCAAAATGTATTATGACACTACTATATCCATATTAATATCCAAATATAGTCCGATCTTAATCATATTTGGTACAGATGCCGAGAAGCTCTATACAAGTAACAGTTCGAAATTTCAGCAAAATCGGGTAATAAGTACGCCGTTCATAAAATTGATCCCTAATTCGGATTATCGATGTATATGGCAGCTTCTTGTAAATATTGGACCCATCTGGACCATATTTGGGACGGATTTCTGGAGTGTTAAAACAGCTCACTGTTTCAAATTTCAGCAAAATCTTAGAATAAATGCACCTTATATGGTCTTTAGGCCGTAAAACTGAAAATTGGTCTCTATGGCAACTATGTCTAAATATTGTCCGGTTCGAGACCATTTTTGGGACACACGCTGGGAGTCTTAATACAACTCACTGTTCAAATTTGAGCGAAGTCGGGTAATAAATGCGCCTGTAATAAGCCTAAGACCAAACATCGGAATATCGAACTACATGACAGCTATAAGCAAATATGTTCCGATATGGACCATTTTTGGTTCGGATATCGACAGGCCTTACAAAACTCACTGTTTTGAATTTCAGCAAAATCCGGTAATATATGCGCCTGTTATACGCTTAAGACCATATATAAGCATATGGGTCTATATGGCAGCTATATGTGAATATGGTCCGATATATCCCATATTCGGGTCGGATATCGAGCGCATATCGCTGTTTCAAATTTCAGCAAAATCGTTTTTAGAGCCTAAAGCTAAAGATCAGTCTCTTTACGTTTTTAGAGCCTAAAGCTAAAGATCAGTCTCTATAATATAACCCGAACTAGACCGTATTCGGGACAGATGTTAGACGTCTTGATGCAACTCACTGATCCACATTGCAGCGAAGTCGGGTACTAAATGCGCCTGCTATAGCCCTTAAATCCAAAATCGGCAGATCGGTATATATGGCAATTATATCCAAATATGTTTCGATATGGACCATTTTTGGTTCGGATATCGATAGGTCTAACAAATCTCACTGTTCTGAATGCGCCTTTTATAGGCCTAAGACCCAAATCGGTAGATCGGTCTATATGACAGCTTTATCTAAATATGTTCCGATCTGGACCATTTTTGGTTCGGATATCGACTGGCCTAACAAAACCCACTGTTCTGAATTTCAACGAAATCCGGTAATAAATGCGCCTGTTATAGGCCTAAGACCCAAATCGGTAGATCGGTCTATATGACAGCTTTATCTAAATATGTTCCGATCTGGACCATTTTTGGTTCGGATATCGACTGGCCTAACAAAACCCACTGTTCTGAATTTCAACGAAATCCGGTAATAAATGCGCCTGTTATAGGCCTAAGACCCAAAACCGGCAGATCGGTCAATATGGCAGCTATATCCAATTATTAGTCGATGTGTACCATTTTTGGTTCAGGTATCGGCGGATCTAATAATTACCAAATTTAAATGCCAATGCCAAATTTCATCTAAGTCGGGTAATAAATGCGCCTGTTATAGGCTTAAGATCCCAAATCGCCAGATCAGTCTATATGGCTGCTATATCCGAATATTATTCGATATGGCCAATTCAAGAACTTAACCTGCGCATGGAAGAAATATAAGTCTGTGCAAAATCTCAAGTCGTTTATATTCATGTGCGGGCCGATGTATTTTGGTTTTCCTCGCTTCTGCAGAAATCGTTTATTTATTAAAATAAAAGTGTACACAGAAATTAGTATGTCTGCCTATGATGTGAAGGCCTGGGTTCGAATCCTGGCAAGACAATCAAAATAATTTTTCAGCGGTGGCTTGCAGACAACATACTATGCCATGTAAAACCTTTTCTTCAAAGAGATGTCGCACTACGGCACGCCGTTTGAACTCGGCTATTAAAAGGAGGCCTCTTATTATTGATCTTAAAATTGATTGGTCTACACTCATTGATATGCGAGAAGTTTGCCCCTGTTCTTTCGTGGAATCTTCAGGGGCAAAAACTAGCTTCAATGGCTTTAATCGGTCAATTAACTAATTTGATTGTTTTATTTGCTGTTTTTTCAGGATTCGCTGGAGAGCTGTGTAATTTTGAATACAACGAATGCGAATCGAATCCATGCCAGAATGGCGGTGAATGCATTGATCACATTGGTAGTTTTGAGTGTCGTTGCAGCAAAGGATACACTGGCACTCGATGTCACATAAAGGTAAGGAAAAGAAGTTAATTATTTATCAAAACCATGGTTGCGGAGTCGGATAGATTGCTCGATTCGGACCCGTAGTCGACTCCGAGCACTTAATTTTTTAAAACTTTTTAACACATATTTTTTTCTTAAAAAAATTGGAAAAAAAAACTTTTAATTTCCCAAGCTAATATGCTTATATTACTTTACTTTAATTACTTTAATTGGCTATGACAGAATATTTCTTCCACTAGCCGAACGTAGAATAGCGTTCCAAGCGCCTCGATCTTCTGCGCTCATTCTAAAATCTCTGACACCAAGTTTCGAGGTGTCTCCCACAACTTGATCTTTCCATCGGGCTTTTGGTCTTCTCGGTTTGCGTGTACCACCGTGTTTGCCTTCAAAAGCTCTCTTTGCTGGAGCTTCTTCATCCATTCTGACAACATGACCTAGCCAACGCAGCCGTTGTATTTTGATGCGTGTAACTATGCTATTGTCGTCATACAGCTCATACAGCTCGTGGTTCATACGTCGCCTATATTCTCCGTATGCTCATATTATAAAAAAATGCAAGTAAAAGCTTGCTAAGTTCAGCCGGGCCGAATCTTATATACCCTCCACCATAAATCGCATTTGTCGAGCTTTCTTCCCGGTATCTCTTTTTAGGCAAACAAAGGGTAAAATAAAGCAATTGCTAATTATTGTAACAATATCATGTTGTTCTTATTTAAGACCATAGTAGAGTCAAATTTGTGTAAAATTTCAGCTAAATCTAGTAAGAATTACGCCCTTTAGGGGCTGAAGAAGTAAAATAGGGACATCGGTCGGAAGTAAATTAGGGGATTTGTATTAGACTTTAAACCGATTCAGACCATATTCTACACGTACCTTAAAGGTCATGGGAGAAGCGGATGTACAAAATTTCAACCAAATCGGATAATAATTGCGAACAAGAAGTCAAGATCCCAGATCGGTTTATAAGCCAGTTCTATTAGGTTATAGACCGATGTACACCATTCTTAGCACAGTTGTTGGAAATCATAACAAAACACCTCATGCAAAATTTCAGCTAAATCGGATAATAATTGCGCCCTCCAGTGGCTCACGAAGTCAAGACCCCAGATCGGTTTACATGCCAGCTATATCAGATTATGGACCGATTTCAACCATTCTTAACACAGTTGTTGGAAGTCAAAACAAAACACGTCGTTCAAAATTTCAGCAAAATTGGATATGAATTGCTCCCTGTAGAGGCTCAAGAAGTCAAGACCCCGGATCGGTTTATATGTCAGCTATACCAGGATATGGACCGATTTCAACACTATTTGGCACAGTTGTTGAAAGTCATAATGAAACACTTCATGCTAAATTTTAGCCAAATCGGATAAGAATTGCGCCTTCTAGTGGTTCAAGAAGTCTAGGTTCAAGATCGGATTATATGGCAGCTATATCAAAACATGGACCGATATGGCCCATTTACAATCCCAACTGACCTTCACTAATAAAAAGAATTTGTGCAAAATTTCAAGCGGCTAGCTTTACTCCTTCGAAAGTTAGCGTGCTTTCGACAGACAGACGGACGGACATGGCGAGTTCGACTTAAAATGTCATGACGATCAAGAATGTATATACTTTATAGGGTCCTAGACGAATATTTCGAGAAGTTACAAACAGAATAACGAAATTCTTAAGTTTTAAGACTACTTAGCATGGAAATGTGGATTTTATTGTCTTTGACATGAAACCGCATTTGCTTTCAAAATTGGTAGGCTTAGACTGAGTTTAAGTGGCAGTCTGCCATCAGACTCACTTAGACGTTTCCATCCATTGTGATACCACAGAAACAGAAGTAGAAAGATTCCTTCTAGTTCCTTCCATTGAAACATCCAGAGCGCTTTAAAAAGCCCAACAACTAGCGAATGTTCAAATTGCAAATTTTGCCCATGAACATTCCACTAAGGAACAGGGGCAAACTTCTCACATATCAATGAGTGCAGTCCGATTCAAGTTTAAGCTCTATGATCAGAGGCCTCTTTTTTATAACCGAGTCCGAACGGCGTGCCGCAGTGCGACACCTCTTTGAAGAGAAGTTTTACATGGCATAGAATCTCACAAATGTTGCCAGCAGGAGGGGAAAACCACCGCTGAAAATTTTTTTTGATGGTCTGGCCAGGTTTGGAACCCTGGCGTTCTGCGTCATAGGCGGACATGCTAAACTCTGCGCTACGGTGGCCTCCTTAAAATTACTTGAGAATGTTCACATCCGCTAAATCATACAGGTTCTCAAAGAAATGAGAACCTAAAGTGGAACTCCTTCTTATTGCCATTACGGGACACACACAAAAGAGAAGTTTTACATGGCATAGTGTCTCACAAATGTTGCCAGCATTAGGATGGGAAAATCACCACTGAACATTTTTTTTAAAGGTCTTGCCAGGTATCCAACCCAGGCGTTTAGCGTCATAGGCGGACATGCTAACCTCTGCGCTACGGTGGCCTCCTTAAAATTACTAGCGAATGTTCACATCCGCTAAATCAGACAGGTTCTCGAAGAAATGAGAACCTAAAGTGGAACGCCTTCTGACTGCTTTGTCGTCTTCGATGTCTTCAAAGCTTCTGCCAAAGTCGTAATTGACAACCTTCAGTCTGTCAGCATGTTTTCCGATTAGATAGTGACAGTTCATGACACACACAATAACTGAGATGTCTGTTCTAAACAGTGACAGCAAAGCGTTAGACCACTTCAAGTCTAGATTAGGCCACATAGTTTTGAAATGCTCCCAGCCCCCTCTTTGTGACCATCTATCATACATTGTCCTTCGGGCCCGGTCCTGAAAACTTAGCTTACATGTCGCTAGAGGTATACCCACAGATTCCAGTTTCCCTGAAATGTGTAGGGTAGTTCCTAGTCTCGCAAGCTCGTCCCCTTTACAGTTCCCAGTAGCCCGGTACCTAGAACAGGAGATTTTGAACTGTTCAACCATTTCTTTGAGAGATCTGCGATAATCGAGGGCGGTTTTTGTGTTCAGAAATACGTTTTCCAGGGATTCAATGGCTGCCTGGCTGTCTGAGAAGATATTAATGCCAATCGTCGTTATGATATTTTGTCTTTGCCATTCCACCACTTCCTTAATTGCAAGGATCTTCGCTTGATACACACTGCAGTGGTCGGGTAACCTTATCGATATGAGCAGTTGTAGATCTTTAGAAAACACCCCAAAGCCCACCTGGTCGTTTGGTTTGGAGCCATCCGTATAGAAGTCTATGTAACTTCTGTTACGTTTACGTAGCCTTCTGCGACTATTAACGGTTTTAAAGCCAAGTTTCGTGTCATGAATCGTCTCGTCTTTTAAAACTGCTGTATACACAAATATCTCGAATTGCATTTTAAGAAACAAATGCTGCATTGCCTTCACCCCGTTTTATTTTAGTGTAAATGACAACCGTGAATTTCATCTGTGAACTCGGTAGTGGGTATCCTAATCCTATGACCCAGCTATATGTAAGGAGTTTTTGCTTGTTAACAATTAAATTTGAAATTATTTCCTCCACCAGTGCAGCTATAAATCTTCATGCAATGTAAAACATTTTACAAGTAGATTATGCTAAAATATCTCCTAGGGAGGATGGCACTCGAATCGCATCTGGGTTTCTCTTGAAACCACTGACTAAGCATTTCGTTAAAATTTTACGTCTACATTTTATCCATTTTTGCTTAACTTTCTCGATTACAGCCACTTCATAAAGTTAACATTACCATTTCTCCCTCTTAGTATTTTTTTTTTCTATTTTATTTTACTTCCATTTATGCATTTCCATGGTCTTGCTTTCCAGGTGGATTTCTGCGCTAATAAACCCTGCCCTGAAGGACGTCGCTGCATTGATCATGGTAATGACTACAGCTGCGAATGCCTTGGGGGACGCAATGGTCCAGAGTGCAACGAAATGCTTAGAACGGTAAGTACAAACGGAAAGAAGACGAATGGCAAAAAAGCTGTCATTATTAAAAACAAATACCATAAGGATTTCGAAGGATTTATTAAAACTTCCGCTTGGTCAGATTTTTTGTCATCGTCGAAGCTCTGAAATATGTATTCTGATTGCTTGTCAATTAGGAAAATTGTGTTGGGGATTAAATCGGTTGGAATCACCCAATTTACTTTGTATTCATATCCATTCTGTTTTATTGTCATAAGCTTTAGCGTTGAAGCACAAACGATGGAATGCATCAACGTTTAGTTCTTTTTCATCATATTTTGGCAATTGCATTCTATGGAAAAGCAGCAAAGGTATCTGTGAATGGTTACTAACCAATTTTGCTTAATTAAATGTGATTTACTAGTTGTGGCTTTAAACCATACTTCAATGTTCAGCACTTAGTTATGTAAGAGGATTTAGACAAGCTATTGACAAAACCATAATGGGTGAGTAATTTAAACAACCCCATTTAATAGCTCAAAAAACTCGGTATTGAACCAGTAAGGAAGGGCAAAATTCGGGTGGTGCCGACTGTACTATACCCTACACCTGCCCTTAAAGTACAATGTGGGAGCTATATCCAATTCTGAAACAATTTTGATGGACCTTGGAGGATTTTTCAGATGCGTTATTAAGCAATCCGTAACAAATTTCGAGCAAATATGTTCAAACTGTAATAACTACGGTTGACAGATTACAACATAAATGCAAATTACCCAAAATCTGACGAACATATATATGGGAGCTATATCTAAATCTTAACCGATTACGAGCAAACTTCTCAGATAATGTGGTAGGTGCCGAGGAAAGCGTTGTGCAAAGTTCAATAAAAGCGCTGGCAGTGATCTCAAAAGTGGAAATCGGGCGATATACATATATGACAGCTATATCTAAATCTGGGCTGAATTCTATGAAATTCATCAGTAATGTCGAGAGTCATAAGAAAATCCTTTCTGCCAAACTTCAAGAGAATCGGTTAACAAATGAGCACTTTAGTGCAATATTTCTCAACATCGGACGAACATATACATGGGAGGTATATCTAAATCTGAACCGATTTCGAGCAAACTTTAAATACATTGAGTAAAACGTCATGGAAAGCGTTGTACGAAGTTTTGGGGAAGATTGGTCCATAAATGCGATTGCAGTGGCTCCAGGAGTGAAAGTCGGGCGATTTATATATATGTGTGCTATATCTAAATCTGAACCGATTTCTATGAAATTCACCAGTAATGTCGAGAGTCATAAGAAAACCCTTCCTACCAAACTTCGAGAGAATCGGTTAACAAATGATCATTTTATTGCATTATTACTTCAAATCGGACGAGCATATATATGGGAGCTACATCTAAATCTGAACCGATTTCAAGCAAACTTTACAGACATTGAGGAAGTCTTCAAAAAAAGCGTTGTACGAAGTTTTGGGAAGATTGGTCAATAAATGCGCTTCAGTGGCTCTAAGAGTGAAAATCGGGCGATATATATATATATATATATATATATATATATATATATATATATATATTTATATATATATATATATATATATATATATATAAGAAGGCAATATCCAAATCTGAACCGATTTCTATGAAATTCACCAGTAATATCGAGAGTCATTTAGAAAATCCTTCTTGCCAAATTTCGAGGGAATCGGGTAACAAATTACCATTTTATTGCATTATTACTGGAAATCGGACGAGCATATATATATATAAGAGCTCTTTTTAGGCAAACAAAGAATATTGAATAAGAACTGCTATGCTATTAGAGCTGTATCAAGTTATAGTCCGATTCGGACCATAAATGAATGTTGAACATTGAAGAAGTCATTGAATAATATTTCAGTTCATTCGGAATTTCGTAAGAACTGCACCTTGTAGGGGATCAAGAAGCAAAATCCGGAGATAGGTTTATATGGGAGTTGTATCAAGCTACTGATCGATTCAGACCATATTAGACACGTATGTTGAAGGTCATGAGAGAAGTCGTTGTACAAGATTTTTGCCAAATCATACGAGAATTGCGCCCTCTAGAGGATCAAAAAATCAAGATCCCAGATCGGTTTATATGACAGTTATATCAGGTTATGTACCGATTTGCACCATACTTAGCACAGTTATTGAAAGTCATAACAAAACACCTCATGCAAAATTTCAACCAAATCGCATGAGAATTGCGGGCTCTATTGGCTCATGAAGTCAAGATCCAAGATCGGTTTATATGGCAGCTATACCAGATTATGATCCGATTTGAATCATACTTATCGAAGTTGTTGGAAGTGATACCAAAACACCACGTGCAAAATTTCAATCAACTCGGATGAGAATTGCGCACTCTAGAGGCTCAAGATGTCAAGGCCCAAGATCGGTTTATATGGCAGCTGTATCAAAACATACACCGATTTGGCCCATTTGCAATCCCAAACGACCCACACTAATAAGAAGTGATCGTGCAAAATTTCAAGCGGCTAGCTTTACTCCTTCGAAAGTTAGCGTGCTTTCGACAGACAGACGGACGGACGGACATGGCTAGATCGACTTAAAATGACATGACGATCAAGAATATATGTACTTTATTGCGTTCTAGATGCATATTTTGAGGTGTTACAAACATAGGAGGCCACCGTAGCGCAGAGGTTAGCATGTCCGACTATGACGCTGAATGCCCGGGTTCGAATCCTGGCGAGACCATTAGAAAAATTTTCAAAGGTGGTTTTCCCCTCCTAATGCTGGCAACATTTGTGAGGTACTTTGCCATGTAAAACTTCTCTCGAAAGAGGTGTCGCACTGCGGCATTCCGTTCGGACTCGGCTAAAAAAGGAGGCCCCTTATCATTGAGCTTTAAACTTGAATCAGACTGCACTCATTGATATGTGAGAAGTTTGCCCCTGTTCCTTAGTGGAATGTTCATTGGCAAAATTTGCATTTACAAACAGAATGACGAAATTAGTATACCCTTATCCTATGGTGGAAGGTATAAGAATGTGCCACAATGCTGACATTTTTATACCCACCACCATAGGATGGGGGATACTTATCTAGTCATTCCGTTTGTAACACCTAGAAATATATGTCTAAGACCATATAAAGTACATATATTCTTGATCGTCTCGACGCTCTGAGTCTATCTAGTCATGTCCATCCGTCCGTCTGTCGAAATCATGATTGCGGTCGAAAGCGTAATGCTAGTCTCTTGAAAATTGTCACAGATATTTACAATTGATGTAGGTCGTTGAGAATTGCAAAGGGGCCATGTCGGCTCAGATCTAGATCTAGCTCTCATATAAACCGATCTCCCGCTTTGACTTTTTGAGCCCTTCCAAGCCACAATTTTTGTCCGATTTGGCTGAAATTTTGCACATAGTGTTCAGTTATAACTTCCAACAACTCTGCCAAGTGCCAAGTAGTTGAAACGATCCATAGCCTGGTATAGCTCCCATATAAAACCATCTCCCGATTTGACTTCTTAAGCCCATTCAAGCAACAATTTTCCTCTTTCTTTATACCCTCCATCCGTATGCGGCATACTAATTTCTTCAGTCTGTTTGTAACACCTGGAAATATGCGTCTAAAACTTCATAAAGTATGTATATTCTTGATCGCCATGTCATTCTAAATCGATTTAGCTATGTCCGTCCGTCCGTCCGTCTGTCCGTCTGTCCGTCCGTCCGTCTGTCTGTCCGTCCATCTGTCCGTCCGTCTGTCCGTCCGTCTGTCCGTACATCTGACCGTCCGTCTGACCGCCTGTCCGTCCATCTGTCCGTCCGTCTGTCCGTACGTCTGACCGTCCGTCCGTCTGTCCGTACGTCTGACCGTCCGTCCGTCTGTCCGTACGTCTGACCGTCCGTCCGTCTGTCCGTACGTCTGACCGTCCGTCCGTCTGTCTGTCGAAAGCTCGCTAACTTTCGAAGAAGTAAAGCAAGCCGCTTGAAATTTTGCACATATACTTCTTATTAGTGTAGGTCGGTTGGATTTGGAAATGGGCCGTATCGGTCCATGTTTTGATATAGCTGCCATATTAACCGATCTTGGGTTTTGACTTCTTGAGCCTCTAGAGGGCGGAATTCGTATTCGATTGGAATGAAATTTTGCACGATGTGTATTGTTATGAGATCCAACAACTGTGCTAGGTATGATTCAAATCGGTCCATAACCTGATATAGCTGCCATACAAACCGATCTTGGGTCTTGACTTCTTAAGCCTCTAGAGAGCGCAATTCTTTCCCGATTGGAATGAAATATTGCACGAAGTATTTTGTTGTGATATCTAACAACTGTGTCAAGTATGGTTCAAATCGGTCAATAACCTGATATAGCTGCCATACAAACCGATCTAGGGTTTTGAATTTGAGCCTCTAGAGGGCGCAATTCTTATCTGATTTGGCTGAAATTTTGCATGAAGTATGATATCTTACAACTGTGCCAAGTATGGTTCAAATCGGTCCATCATCTGATATAGTTGTCATATAAACCGCTCTGGGAACTTGACTTCTTGAGCTTCTAGAGGGCTCAATTCCTATCCGATTTGGCTGAAATTTTGTATGACGTATTTTATTATGACTTTCTACAACTGTGCCAAATAAGCTTCAAATTGGTTTATAACCTGATATAGCTGCCATATAAACCGATCTGGGATCAGGACTTCTTGGGCCTTAAAAGGGCGTTATTATTATCCGATTTGGCTGAAATTTTGTGCAATGGCTTCTCCCATGATCTTCAATATACGTGTTAAATATGGTCTGAATCGGCCTTCAGTCTGACACAGCTTCCCTATTAACCGATCTCCCTATTTTACTTCTTGAGTCCCTAAAGGGCCCAATTCTTAATCGATTTGGCTGAAATTTTACACATAGACTTCTACTGTAGTCACCAACACTCAATTCAATTAGTATAGCAATTCTTTTCTTTTATCCTTTGTTTGTCTTTAAAGAGATACCGGTAAAGAACTCGACAAATGCAATCAATGTTGGAGGGTATATAAGTTTCGGCCCGGCCGAACTGAGCACGCTTTTATTGTTACTTTTTAAAACACTTAGAGTGATTACAAACATACGTATACCGTTATATTGTTGTACAGCTTTACAATAGTCAAGAATATATACCTTGTAAAGTCAGAAATGCATATTTCGTTGTAGTGTAAACGGAATGACTAAATGAATATTCTCCCTATCCTATGGTGCTGGGCATAACAATATATCGATATGTAATTATGCAAGCAAACATACGCCGTTTTTCCTGTTACATTTTTCTGCACAAGTGTGGATTTCTGTGTGTGTGGCTGTGTGTCATATTTATATGATAACCGTAAATAATTTGTTACGGATACCAATATCAAATATGCGAATAAATAAACATTTCATAATTATAGTTGTAGCCTATGCTCGTAGCGTATCGATTTCACAGCCACGTAAGGATTATACTCTCCATATAGGTCTTAATCAAGGCATCTCAATAATCCGGCAATTGATACTTTCCCCAAACCCTGCAGTCCTCATAAAATATTAATAATTATTGACACATTAAATGTTATTGTTATTACTCTTATTTATGCCTGAGTACAAGAACAGACCTTTTCCCTACCCGTACATAAACAATTGTTATTGTTGATATCGGAGCAATTAGGGCGTATACGCAATATTTCCTTGTCTCTTTTGCACACTCATACACCACAAGGTACTACAAGGCAATGCTATGGGTAAATGATAATTATTGCAATAAATGTGAATTATAATTATGGGTAATTAAATTTCCTTGGCTGCAAGATGATAAAAGTTATGTAAATATTAAATGCTTTGAAATGCCACGCCTACCAAATGACCATGCCATGAGGGCAAGGAAATCAGAACTTTTTAGCTAAGGGGGAAAATTGGTAAAAGTTTATTGTCAAAGCAAATTCAGGTAGTTCTAGAGAAGATGATAAGGCATTACAGGGAATCACAGCGCATATATTAGAAGATTTGAAGTAGCGAATATATGTTGTATGAATTGGTTGCCCAAAAAGTAATTGCGGATGCATGCGGATGAATGTAAATGCATTTTTAATAAAACTTAGAATGAACTTTAATCAAATATACTTTTTTACACTTTTTTTCTAAAGCAAGCTAAAAGTAACAGCTGATAACTGACAGAAGAAAAAATGCAATTACAGAGTCACAAGCTGTGAAAAAATTTGTCAACGCCGACTATATGAAAAATCCGCAATTACTTTTTGGGCAACCCAATAGTTACATGCAAATGACAATTTGCACATGAATATTCCATTAAGCAACAGTAGCAAACTTCTCACATGTACAGGAAATATTATAGCGGAGTTCGAAAGGCATGCAACTCCTTGACATAGTACCTCACAAATGTCACCAGCATTAGAAGGAGATAACCACAGCTGAACATTTTTATACCCTCCACGATAGGATGGGGGTATACTAATTTCGTTATTCTGTTTGTAACTCCTCGAAATATTCGTCTACGACCCCATAAAGTACACATATTCTTGATCGTCATGACATGTTATTCGAACTAGCCACTCTCCAAAAGTTCGGCGAAATCGGACAATAATTGCGGCTTTTATGGGCCCAAGACCTTAAGTCGAGAGATTTGTCTATATGGCAGCTATATCCAAATCTGGACCGATTTGGGCCAAATTCAAAAAGGATGTCAAAGGGCCTAACAAAACTTCCTTTCCCAAATTTCAACGAATTCGGACAAAAAATGTGAATTTTATGGGCCTAAGACCTTTAATCGTCAAATCGGTCTATATGGAGGCTAAATCAAGATTTAGTCCGATAGAGCCCATCTTCGAATATAATCTGCCTATAGACAAAAAAGAATCTGTGGCAAGTTTCAGCTCAGTGTATCTACTTTTAAAAACTGTAGCGTGATTTTAACAGATAGACGGACGGACTACATGGCTAGACTACATATGGTTAGGTTAGGTTGAAAAGAGGGTACATATACCTAAGCTAGTAGCCTCTAAAAAGAAAATTTTAAGTTAGGAATTCCGTGCTACTTACAAAATTCTTAATTGTTTTAAATGCCACTCCCCTAAGTTGGTTCATGTCTGATATTGTGTCTCCACCTAAGTACCGGTATCTGTTGGACGCGAAAGCCGGGCAAAGACAAAGGAAATGCTCCAACGTTTCATCATCTTCGCCGCATGCCCTACACATGCTATCACTTGCCGCACCGATTTTACATAAGTGAGCTCGTAGTCCTATGTGTCCCGTTATGATACCAATAGCTATACTGACCTTCTTCTTGCTTCCTTTCAGTAATAGACTCGTCTTCTTTCGATCTGGATCGCCCCATAGGATTTTCGCCGTCCTACCGACCGTTTCGCTGTTCCACAATGTTGCATGCGCATTCGTCGCCCACTCCCTTAACTCGGAATGCGTCGACCCGAAAGGCTTCGGGCAAACCAAGTTTATTAACAGCAGTCCTCTGGCCTTCACCGCCAAATCGCCTGCCCTTTCATTTCCCTTACTCCGTTATGGCCCGGCACTCAAACGATGCGGATTTTTCCATCCTCAGAGATGGCGTTAATCTCCTTCTTATACTTCAAGACTGTTCGTGACCTTACCAACCTGGTTGTTAATGGCCTTATGGCAATTTTAATGTCGGTAAAGATGTTCACACTCGACGTCTTCACGTATGCACCACACCTCTTCATGCATTCCGTGATCGCTCGGATCTCCGCCTGCAGGACCGTATTATGGTCAGGCAGCCTAAAACAGAAGTCAGTCCCTGGGTTTTCAATGTAAACCCCTGTCCTCTAGCCTTGATCCATCCGTGTAACATGATCTTCCAGATGGCAATACTAGGGTTTCATCAATCCAAGACTGTGCCGATGGCAGCAGTGATAAGTTCGGCAGGGCAGTTCGCATTTGTTGAGATCTTTTCCCTTAAGGGGCTCAAGATGAAAAATCGGGAGAGCGGTATAAAGTGGAGCTCTATCAGCCTATAGACTTCCATGCGACCGGAAATGAGTTTCTGGTTCAAATACTATTAAAAATTTGCGTAATATGTGGCAAAATATATGGCAACAGTGCCTTAAGAAATTTCGGTTCAATGCTTTCGAATCCATTTGCATCTGATTTCACCATTGAGAAGCAGAATTCCACATCGCTGTGTTCTATATCCGAGAATTCAAAACCGTCACTGTGAGGAATCTCAAGAGCGAAATCAAAATCATAGAAACTAGGTTCTATGTGGATTGCTGGGATATTCGTGAAGGTAGCATTAAGTTCATCCACATCAGTGAAGTTATCAGGGGTTCCGGCCTTCCAAGTCTTCTTCGAACCGCTCGCCGCTTTGGCATATTTTACCAACTTATTGACACGTGCTCTGTTGGAGCGTAATTCCTCTCGTAGGTGCGATGTCCTTAAATGTTTCCATCTACGGTATGCAGTGTTTCGGATCTCAATTGCAACACGAATATCTGCCGGAAACCAAGGATTAGTCCTTGGGCAAATTCGTCTCATTCTGACCGGGAGCATAAGATCCTGGATAGCACACACACATTTCCAGATAGAAAGTTCATCTGCTCATCTGCCGATTCCATATGGTACAATAAATTCCAATCGATATCAGGAATTAAAGAAGGCAAGGCTTTGTGGTCCAGACTACTGTAGTACTCTATATGAATAGGACTCCTCTCCCCTACTAAGAATTTCAAAGCTGTAGAAGAGAAAAATTATATCCTGGTTAGAGAAGCACGATGCGGAGAGTTGGTCGTTTAAGGAAACATTTGTAATCTCACTCACACAGAACAAATCTAGAAGCGTGCTGGAACTGGACGAAAAATGAGTCGGCATGGATGTGTTGGTAGGTAATAAGCCCAATGAAGACATCTGGACGGACCTGTGTCGAAAGGGATGTTAGACTTAAACACCGCTACTATAATGACATCCGAGTAGATAATAGAGAGGTGCTCCAGAACTTCAATGTTATTGTTTGGCCTATAGGCACAACCAAGTAACAGCTTCATTTCCAAAGCACATATTTCGATGAACACATATTCAATGCAAATCCTTAGCAGAACCCATGGTGGTGGGTGTCAAGTTTCGGCCCGGCCCAACTTAGTACGCTTTTAGTTGTTTTTTATACCTTCCACCATAGGATGGGGGGTATACTAATTTCGTCATTCTGTTTGTAACTGTTCGAAATATTCGTCTGAGACCCCATAAAGTATCAATATTCTTGATCGTCGCGACATTTTATGTCGATCTAGCCATGTCCGTCCGTCTGTCTGTCCGTCCGTCTGTCCGTCCGCACGCTAACTTCCGAAGGATTAAAGCTAGCCGCTTGAAATTTAGCACAAATACTTCTTATTAGTGTAGGTCGGTTGGTATTTTAAATGGATCATATCGGTCCATGTTTTGATATAGCTTCCATATAAACCGATCTTGGGTCTTGACTTCTTGAGCCTCTAGAGTGCGCAATTCTTATCCGATTGGAATGAAATTTTGCACGACGTGTTTTGTTATGATATCCAATAACTGTGGTAAGTATGGTCTTAATCGGTCCATAACTTGATATGGCCGCCATATAAACCGATCTTGGGTATTGACTTCATGAGCCTCTAGAGGGCGCAATTCTCGTCCGAGTTGACTGAAATTTTGCACATAGTGTTTTGATATGACTTTCAACAACTGTGCAAAGTATGGTCCTAATCGGTCCATAACCTGATATAGCTGCCATATAAACCGATCTTGGGTATTGACTTCATGAGCCTCTAGAGGGCGCAATTCTCGTCCGAGTTGACTGAAATTTTGCACATAGTGTTTTGATATGACTTTCAACAAGTATGGTCCTAATCGGTCCATAACCTGATATAGCTGCCATATAAACCGATCTTGGGTCTTGATTTCTTGAGCCTCTAGAGGGCGCAATTCTTATCCGATTGGAATGAAATTTTGCACGACGTGTTTTGTTATGACCACAAATCAGGTTATGGACCGATTTGTGGTTCTTATCGGTCCATAACCTGATATAGCTGTCATATAAACCGATCTAGGGACTTGACTTCTTGAGCTTCGAGAGGGCGCAATTCCTTTCCGATTTGGTTGAAAATTTTCATGAAGTATTTTATTCTTATTTTCAACAACTGTGTCAAATAAGGTTCAAATCGGTTCATAACCTGATATAGTTGCCATATAAACCGATCTGGGATCTTGACTTCTTGAGCCTCTAGAGGTCGCAATTATTATCCGATTTGCCTGAAATTATGTACTACGGATCCTCTCATGACCATCAACATACGTGTTTATTATGATCTGAATCAGTCTATAGCCCGATACAGCTCCCATATAAATCGATCTCTCTATTTTACTTCTTGAGCCCCCAAAGGGCGCAATTCTTATTCGAATTGGCTGACATTCTCCAACATGTAATAATATTATAATAGCAGAGCAAATCTTTTCTTATATCCTTTTTTGCCTAAGAAGAGATGCCTGGAGAAGAATGCGACAGATGCGACCATGGTGGAGGGTATATAAGATTCGGCCCGGCCGAACTTTGCACGCTCTTACTTGTTTTTCCTAATTTTTCCAAAAGTTAGAACGATGAGTTGTTTTGAGCCTTTTGACACAAATACAAAATACGGACCAATTCATTTGGCTATAACTGTCAAATAGATTACTGCATAGACTTCGTATGTCCAAACAAAGCATATTTTTGCTCGATTTCGCTGAAACTTGAAGCGATTTCTTCATGATGAATGCTGATAAGTTGTAGTAAACCTCTAAGTAAGCTCAGCCTTGATCCATATCTTGATGTGACAAATTGGTCTCATTCTGACCGGGAGCATAAGATCCTGGATAGCACACACACATTTCCAGATAGAAAGTTCATTTGATCATCTACCTATTCCATATGGTACAATTAACTTCAATCGATATGAGAAATTAAAGAAGGCAAGGCTTTGTGGACCAGACTACTGTAGTCTCTATATGAATAAGACTCCTCTCCCCTTCTAAGAATTTCAAAGTTGTAGAACAGAAAAAATAAATCCACGGACTCTTCTTTTTCGACTAAACTTTTTAGTCTGATAATTTCCCGCTTGATATCCATGGCAAATCGATTTGAATTGAGTGATTTTACTTATCAATTATCATAAGTGAAAATAAATAAAGTTTTAATATTGAAGAAATTTTCTTTTAAAATAATGTATATTGCATCACTTACCTCTCTTTCTGATGTTTTAAATTTTTTTTTTTATTTTTTCTCTTTTCAACACACAGCAATGTAACGTAAACCCATGCACACATGGCGGTACCTGCTGGTCCAGTGGCGATTCTTTTTATTGTGCTTGCCGTCCCGGCTATACGGGCACTATGTGTGAGGGTAAGTACGAGTATTTTTTCGTTAAATCAAACATCAAAAGCAGAAATGTAGGTCAACTTCTACGTACACAAACACTGTTTGCTCACACTCACATATTTGCAATTATCTACAAATATGCCAAAAGCATTTACATCAACGTCCTTCTTAAAACAAATCAGTTTAAATATTTAGCTCCAAACTTCCACAAGAGTTTATAATTCATTTGACCTTCTCTACACATAAGTGATTCAATAGCAGCATGGTAGTATACTAGAATATCTTGAAACGACCAACAAAAAATTGTTCATGCATGTGGTAGTGTTGAAATTTTCTCTACATTTAGTACTAATTTGGTTATTGTGTTATTAGTAATGAAAAACATTTCGCCATTGTTCTCACGAGTGTATTTTGTTTACTTCTATTTCCATATGTACTGGACATCCTGATGCTGTCATTATTTGTATTGTTGTTGTTGTTGTTACTGCTGCTGCTATACAACCAACCTGTTCCCCCTGCTTGCTTGATCACTGTTGTGCCGTTGCGTCTGTTCGTCGCTTGCTGCAATTCAACGCAACCTCATACAGATGAATTTGTTGTGGAAACGGTGGTTAGTTCCAGTGAATTTATGGTCGACGATACCAGTGCCCGGAATTTTAATGATAAAAGTTTTGGCTCATCGGTGGTCCTGAAGAGTCCCATTGAACTGCACAATGCATACACAGCGGCGATTGTATTGGCCTTGGTTATATTTTTCGTCGCACTTTACGTAAGTATTCCTTGCATATAAAAATACAATCAGCACTATTTTTGGTTTCATGTATTGTGGTAGAATAACAAAAAATACAAATTCGTATATATTTCGCATTTGCATTGGGTTTTCGCTACGATGTGTGTGTGGCAAGTGCTTGCAGAATGTATGTAGCAAAAGTTTCAAACCCCGAATTAAACTTTGAGAGCAACGAAACCTTAACTGAAGAGGGACAATTGTTGCTCTGTGACAACAAATTACTCATGGAATACAAGTATTGTAAAACAAAACTTTAGGCCTGTATACCTGGCAAATGGCTTTAGGCAAATGTTGGGTGGTACGCAACGAATCTGACCTACAATGGTGTATTCTTAGGTACGTCTTGTATAGCGACAACAACATTTTTTGCTTATGCATTCGCAACAAACCAAATGTGTGGCAGTATATACGAATTCGGTCCGCTCCATGGCACTACGGAAATAGTCCAAGCCAACAATCGGCCCTCTTAATCTGAACAAGTGAAAGCGTGCTAAGTTCGGCCGGGCCGAATCTTATATACCCTCCACCATGGATCGCATTTGTCGAGTTTTTTTTCCCGGCATCTCTTCTTAGGCAAAAGAGGATATAAGAAAAGATTTGCTCTGCCATTAGAGCGATATCAAGATATGGTCCGGTTTGGACCACAATTAAATTAAATGTTGGAGACCTGTGTAAAATGTCAGCCAATTCGAATAAGAATTGCGGCCTTTGGGGGCTCAAGAAGTAAAATAGAGAGATAGATTTATATGGGAGCTATATTCAGAGTATAATAAACACGTATGTTGATGGTCATGAGAGAATCCGTCGTACAAAATTTAAGGCAAATCAGATAATAATTGCGGCCTCTAGAGGCTCAAGAAGTCAAAATCCCAGATCGGTTTATATAGCAGCTATATCAGGTTATTAACTTATTTTAACCATACTTGGCACAGTTGTTGGGTATTAAAACAAAATACTACGTGCAAAAATTCATTCAAATCGGAAAAAAATTGCACCTTCTAAAAGCTCAAGAAGTCAAGACCCAAGATCGGTTTATATGGCAGCTATATAAGGTTATGGAGCGATTTGAACCATACTTGGCAAAGTTGCTGAACATCGTAACAAAACATGTCGTGCAAAATTTCATTTCAATAGGATTAGAATTGCGCACTCTAGAGGGTCAAGAAGTCAAGACCCAAGATCGGTTTATATGGCAGCTATATCAGGTTATAGACCGATTTGAACCGTACTTGGCACAGTTGTTGGATATCATAACAAAACACGTCATGCAAAATTTCATTCCAATCGGATTAGAATTACGCACTCTAGAGGGTTAAGAAGTCAAGACCCAAGATCGGTTTATATGGCAGCTATATCAGGTTATAGACCGATTTGAACCGTACTTGGCACAGTTGTTGGATATCATAGCAAAACACGTCATGCAAAATTTCATTCCAATCGGATAAGAATTGCGCACTCTAGAGGCTCAAGAAGTCAAGACCCAAGATCGGTTTATATGGCAGCTATATCAGGTTATAGACCGATTTGAACCATACTTGGCAAAGTTATTGGATATCATAACAAAACACGTCATGCAAAATTTCATTCAAATCGGATGAGAATTGCGCTCTCTAGAGGTTCAAGAAGTCAAGACTCAAGATCGGTTTATATGGCAGCTATATCAAAACATAGACCGATATGGCCCATTTACAATACCAACTGACCTACACTAACAAGAAGTATTTATGCAAAATTTCAAGCGGCTAGCTTTACTCCTTCGGAAGATAGAGTGCTTTCGACAGACAGACAGACAGACGGACGGACATGGCTAGATCGATATAAAATGTCGCGACGATCAAGAATATATATACTTTATGGGGTCTCAGACGCATATTTAGAGTAGTTACAAACAGAACGACGAAATTAGTATAACCCACATCCTATGGTGGAGGGTATAAAAATAACACCAAAAAAATTTATGTCAGAAACTCCGTGCTGCTTATAAAATCATTATATATCTTCCACTAGCTGAACTGGGCCCGCTCCGCTGCGCCTTCTTTTCCTTTATATGGAACAAAAGTTTCCTTGGAATATTTATTTTCGACAATTAAAGATCTTTTAGTGAAATACCATGCTACGAAAATAGTATATCGCTTGACTAACAGTTAAACAATATAAGTCCCTTTATCTGAAGCCCATATGATCTTTATTGGTCTACGAATTTAAGTTTGAATGTAAGGTGTACTCCATTCTTAAAATACTTCATTTTAGCCCGAGAGGTGGTCCCCCAGATACTTGGCCCTGAAAAAATATGAGCATCGTGCTCTTCTCTCAAATACCATTTATTTAATTCCCATATTGCCATTGGCTTAAGAGGAGTTTACAGGATGAGGCGTCTCCCAAACACATGGCCCCAAAATAGGTTATCAAATTCTTTTTCTAATCTCAAAAACCTTTCATTTGAGCCACATATTGGCATGGTCGAAAAATTGTTGTCCTTTGGGAGGTGTTTTGGGGAAGGGTGATGCCCTAAATACATGTTCCTACATTTGGCTATCAAATTCGTATTCTACTCCCAAATACGTTTATTTGAGCCCCATATTGCGATGGTCAGTAAAAAATTGCTGTTTGTGGGGTATTTTGGGAAAGGGGTAGACCCCCAGAAAATTGGTCCCGAAAGTCGGTATCAATTCTTGCTCTACCCCCCAATATCTTTCATTTGAGCCCCACATTGCCATGGTCGGTAAATATGCCCGATTTAGGGGTGTTTTGGGGAGTGGGGTGTTTCCCCAATCACTAAGCCCTGAAAATATCTCAGCAATGTGCTCTATACTCATATATCTATATATCATTTATTTGAACCCCACATTGCCATTGCCCTTAAAATTGGATATCAAATTCGTTTTCCAATCTCATTTAAACTCCTTATTGCAACAGTCAGCCAATATGTCCGGTTTGGGGTATTGGCCCCTAAAACTATGAATATTTAGTTCCACTCTCTTTAAGACCCAAATTGTCTTGGTTAGCAAGTACATCCTACTTGGGGGTTGTTATGGTGGTGGGACGTCCCCTAGACAGTTGGCTCCTAATCTTGATATCAGATACGTGGTCTACTCCCAAATACCTTTAATTTGAGCTCCATATTTCCATAGTCGGCAAACATGACTGGCTTTGTTTGCAACACATCGAAATATCCACTTCCGACCCTATAAAGTTTATATATTTTTGATCAGCGTAAAAATCTAAGACGATCTAGAATGTCCGTCCGTCTGTCTGTTGAAATCACGCTACAGTCTTTAAAAATGGAGATATTGAGCTGAAACTTTGCACAGAGTCTTTTGTATACCCACCACCGAAGGATGGGGGTATATTCATTTTGTCATTCCGTTTGCAATACATCGAAATATCCATTCCCGACCCTATAAAGTATATATATTCTTGATCAGCGTAAAAATCTAAGACGATCTAGACATGTCCGTCCGTCTTTCCGTCTGTCTGTTGAAATCACGCTACAGTCTTTAAAAATAGAGATATTGAGCTGAAATTTTGCACAGAGTCTTTTTTTATCCATAAGTAGGTTTATTTCGAAGATGGGCTATATCGGACTATATCTTGATATAGCCCTCATATAGACCGATCGGCCGATTTAGGGTCTTAGGCCCATAAAAGCCACATTTATTAGCCGATTTTGCTGAAATTTGCGACAGAGAGTTGTGTTAGGACCCTCGGCATCCTCCTTTAATTTGGCCAAGATCGGTCCAGATTTGGATATATCTGCCATATAGACCGATCCTTCGATTTAGCGTCTTTGGCCCATAAAAGCCACATTTATTATCCGATTTTGTTGAAATTTGGGACAGTGAGTTGTCTTAGGTCCTTCGACATCCTTCGTAAATTTGGCTCATATCGGTCCAGATTTGGATATAACTGCCATATAGACCGATCCATCGATTTAGGGTTTTAGGCCCATAAAAGTCACATTCATTATCCGATTTTGCTGAAATTTGGGACAGTGGGTTGTGTTAGGCCCTTCGACATCCTTCGATAATTTGGCTCAGATAGGTCCAGATTTGGATATAGCTGCCATATAGACCGATCCTCCGATTTAGGGTCTTAGGCCCATGAAAGCCGCATTTATCGTCCGATGTCGCCGAAATTTGGGACAGTGAGTTAAGTTAAACCCCTTGACACACTTCTGCCCAAATCGGTCTACATTTGGATATAGCTGTCATGTAGACCGATATCTCTATTTAAAGTCTTGGCCCCATAAAAGGCGCATTTATAATCCGATGTCAGAAATTTTACACAGTGACTTATGTTAGGCTCTTCGACATCCGTGTCCTATATGGTTCAGATCGGTTTAATTTTAGTTGTAGCTACTAAAAAGACTTGTTATTATTAGTATTTGGTCTAAATCAGAACATATTTCGATATAACTGTTATGGGACATAAGGTATGCAATTTTCATAGGATTTTTATGAAATGTGGTTTAGATATATACCTGAGGTGATGGGTATCTAAAGTTCGGCCCGGCCGAACTTAAAGCCTTTTTACTTGTTATATATAAGAGAAGAGATATCGCTCGATTTTAACTTCTAGAGTCACAGCAAGCGCATTTATTGACCCATCTTGCCAAACGCTTTCCTCGACTACTGCCACAGTATCTGAGGAGTTTGCTCGAAATCGGTTCAGATTTAGATGTAGCTCTCATATATTGCCAAAAAGTGCTCATTTGTTAACCGACTCTGTCGAAATTTTGCAAGAAGGATTTTGTTCTGACTCTCAATATAGCCGGTGAATTTTATAGACATCGGCCCAGATTTAGATATAGCTGTCATATATGTATATGGCCAGATTTTCACCCCAAGAGCCACTGCAACGCTCATTGTTTGACCAATCTTGCCAAAATTTTGCACAACGCTTTCCTCAACGACTACTACATTATCTGAGAAGTTTTTCGCGAAATCGGTTCAGAAGTAGATATAGCTCCCATACATATGTTCGTCAGATTTTGGGTAATTTGCCATAATGTTGTCATCTGTCAACTGTAGTTTTAACAGTTTGAACATGTGTGCATGCCGAGGTCCATCAAAATTGGTTCAGAATTGGATATAGGTGCCACATTGTATTTATAGGGTAGAAGTAGGATATTATACAGTCGGCAGCGCCCGACTTTTGCCCTTCCTTAGTGGTCTGTGTATATATCCGTGTTGCTTTCAGTTGTATTGTCCTTCAAATGCTTCAACTCATAATGTATAAGAACTCTTTAACAAATCATTATCATGCCATCAGCTAAGCTTTCAATCAGACCCCTCGCAGTTAACACGTTTAGGTCTTCCCCAGTAAATCATACCAATTAACATAGATGCCATGCCAAAAGGACAGCTGTGATGACAAGTTTAAATGAAATTTTGAAAACCATTTTACTTTCATTCGCGAAAGTTAACGTTTAAGGTCACCATATTTTGGGTCTTCTAATGCTTTACCTCTTAAGTATGTCATATGAGGTGTTAATTCACTTAACTATCTGTAAAATATAATATGAGGATTACTTTTAGCATCATTAACACAATGAATGAGTAATTGGCCCAACCATGGTTCAAGTGTTACAAAATGCTTTAGTCCTTAACACATTTAAATTAATAATTCAAAGTGCTTAATTTTAATTCATCGCTTCTTTGCCTACACACACACAACTTGCACTGAAACTCCACATGTAATTATCCACCGATATTTATGGTCTGTTTCCATCCGTTGTCCCTGACAACTTGACATGGTCGTTTTAATTACATTGCTTTAATAAATGACCTTCTTCCATCTTAACGTTTCTACTCTATACACAGTGAAATGTTATTCTACCTCCTCCGACCCTCCCTCCCTCCCTGCCCACCGCTCGACATCATATAAGAACATTGTGTGGTTTGTTTGCATTCAAAGCAAATCTTAATTAGATTTTTTATGGGCATAGTTTTTCGTGAAAAATTCATTAAAACCCACCGTCATCGTCAACAGTAGTCGCCATATGTATACTTCTGAGACTATGTTGGCGACTTGGCCACCATCATAAGGATGTTCGTTGTTGCACGTGGTTTGAGTTGGCAAGGGTGCCACCGCTGCTCGCAGGTCTGTTGTAGAGGAATTTCGAAGGGAGTTAAATTGTCTGTGGAATTTCATTGAGGTTTTAAGTGCGAAGTGGAATTTTCATCAACTAAAAGACGAAAAACTAAAAATGTGCGGCCCTCCACTTCAAAATGAAGTGTTGAACAAAAATATTTTGCACCACCAAATGGTAGTTTGGAAACCAACTTTGGTGCTGAATATAGTCATGGGAAAAATTTGCTTACATACAAAGAAAAGCTGGTAGAGGTAAACGTTTACTGAAGTTTTAAAGTGGTAGAGCAAATGCTTTATCATTTGGTTCAACTAAATGGAGTTAATTTCAAGGCACAGCAATGGAAGTGAGCTTTGGTGTTGTAGTAAATCAAAGTTTTTTAAAAGTATAAACTATTATGGTAAGACGAAAATCTAGCTGTACCGACTATTTTATCCCCTACACTTGCCCCAAAAATATAATGAGGGTGATATTTTTATATGGAATCTTTATAATTCTAAAACGATGGGTAATAAAACAATCCGTACCAATTTTCAGACTAATCCGTACAAAAATGTAGTAGCTACGTTCCAAATTGCAGAGTAGTCTCAACCAATTTTGATAAAAACAAGTAAGAGCGTGCTAAGTTCAGCCGGGCCGAATCTTATATACCCTCCACCATGAATCGTATTTGTCGAGTTCTATGCGCGGTATCTCTTTTTAGGCAAACAGAGAATATTGAATAGCAACTGTTATGCTATTGGATCTATATCAAGTTATAGTTCGATTTGGACCATAAATGAATGCTGAACATGGTAAAGGTCATTGTGTAATATTTCAGTTCATTCGGATAAGAATTGCGCCTTGTAGGGGCACAAGAAGCAAAATCGAGAGATAGGTTTATATGGGAGCTGTATCAAGCTATTGATCGATTCAGACCAAATTAGACATGTAGGTTGAAGGTCATGAGGGAAGCCGTTGTACAAAATTTCTGCCAAATCGGATGAGAACTGCGCCCTCTAGAGGCTCAAGAAGTCAAAAGCCCAGATCGGTTTATATGGCAGCTATATAAGGTTATGTTCCGATTTGCGCCATACTTAGCAGGGTTATTGGAAGACATAACAAAACACCTCATGCGAAATGTCAGCCAAATCGGATGAGAATTGCGCGCTCTAATGGCTTAAGAAGTCAAGATCCCAGATCGGTTTATATCACAGCTATACTAGATTATGAACCAATTTGGATCATACTTAACACAGTTGTTGAAATGAATACCAAAACACCACGTGCAAAATTTCAGTCAAATCGGATAAAAATTGCGCCCTCTAGAGGCTCAAGAAGTCAAGACCCAAGATCAGTCTAAATGGCAGCTATATCAAAATATGGACCGATTTGAGCCGTACTTAGCGCAGTTGTAGAAAGTGATACCAAAACACCAACTGCAAAATTTCAGTCTAATCGGATAGGAATTGCGCCCTCTAGTGGCTCAAGAAGTCAAGATCCAAGATCGGTCTATATGGCAGCTATATCAAAACATGGACCGATTTGAACCATACTAAGCGCAGATATTGGAAGTGATACCAAAACATCACGTGAAAATTAGCAGTCAAATCGGACGAAAATTGCGCCCTCTAGAGACTCAAGAAGTCAAGACCCAATATCGGTTTATATGGCAGCTATATTAAACCATCGACCGATTTGAACCATACCAAGCGCAGATATTGGAAGATATACCAAATCAACACGTGCAAAATTTCAGTCAAATCGGATAAAAATTACGCCCTCTAGAGGCTCAAGAAGTCAAGACCCAAGATCGGTTTATATGGCAGCTATATCAAAACATGAACTGATTGGGCCCATTTACTATCCCAACCGACCTACACTAATAAAAAGAATTTGTGCAAAATTTCAAGCGGCTAAATTTACTCCTTCGAAAGTTAGCGTGCTTTCGACAGACAGACGGACCGACGGACATGGCTAGATCGACTTAAAATGACATGACGATCAAGAATATATATACTCATACGCATATTTCGAGGTGCTACAAACAGAATGACGAAATTAGTATACCCTTATCCTATGGTGGAGGGTATAAAAAACGAGGAAAGCGTTTTGCAAAATTTTGTCAAGATGGGTCAATAAATGCGCTTGCTGTGACTGGCGACATATATATATATATATATGAGAGCTATATCTAAATCTGAACCGATTTCCATGAAATTCACCAGTAATATTAAGAGCCAAGAGAAACCCCCTCTTGCGAAATTTAGAGAAAATCAGTTAGCAAAAGACCATTTTTTTGCAATATTACTGCAAATCGGACGAACATATATATGGGAGCTATATCTATATCTAAACCGATTTTGACCAAACTCTTTGTATATTGTGGTAGTCATCGAGGAAAGCGTTGTGCAATATTTTGGCAAGATTGGTCAATAAATGTGCTTGCGGTGACTCTAGGAGTGAAAATCTGGCGATATATATATATGAAAGCTATATCTAAATCTGAAGCGATTTCCATGAAATTCACCAGTAATATAGAGAGTCGTAGAAAAATCCTTTTTGTCAAATTTCGAGAGAATGGGTAAACAAATGACCACTTTATTGCATTATTACTGAAAATCGGACGAACATATATATCGGAGCTATATCCAGATCTGCACCGATTTTTTCCAGTTTCAATGGGCTTCGTCTCTAGGCCAAAAAACATGCCTGTACCAAATTTGAAGACGATCGGATGAAAATTGCGACCTGTAGTTTGTACACAAATTAAAATGGATAGACGGACAGGCAGACAGACAGACGGACATTGCTAAATCGAATCAGAAAGTGATTCTGAGTCGATCGGTATACTTATCAATGGGTCTATCTCTCTTCCTTTTGGGTGTTACAAACAAATTCACTAAGTTATAATACCCTGTACCACAGTAGTGGTGTAGGGTATAATCACTAGAAATGCTAACAGTCATAAGAGATGATGCCACCAGCCAATAAATCACACCAAAGTAGTAACAGACCAAGCCCACTGCTGGGAATCGAGCCTACGTCCCACCGTGTGATAGAATAAACCAGTAAGGAAAGGCAATTTTCATCGGATTGTGACGAAAGGGGGTTTACATATATACCCGAGGTGGTGGGTATCCAAGGTTTGGCCCGGCCGAACTTAATGCCTTTTTACTTGTTTGTCCATAAGCAGGTTAAGTTCGAAGATAGGCTATATCCGACTATATCTTGATATAGCCCCCATATAGACTTATCAGCTGATTTAAGGTCTTGGGCCCATAAAAGTCACATGTTTTATACGATTTTGCCGAAATTTTTGGAGAGTGAGTTGTGTTAAGCCCTTCGACATCCTTCTTCAATTTTGCTCAGATCGGGCCAGATATATAGCTGTCATATAGACCTATCGCTCGATTTAAAGTCTTAGGCCCATAAAAGGCGCATATATTGTGCGATTTCGCCGAAACTTGGGACAGTGAGTTGAGTTAGGCCCCTCGACATCTTTCTGCAATTTGGCTCAGATAGGTCCAGATTGGGATTTAGCTGCCCTATAGACCGATCTCTCGATTTATGTGTTTGGACCCAGTAAAGGCGCATTTATTGTCCGATGGTGCCAAAATTTGGGACAAAGAGTTGTATTAGGCCCTTTGACATCCTTCTTCAATTTGACCCAGATCGGTCCAGATTTGAATATAGCTGGCATTTAGACCGATCTCTCGATTTAAGGTCTTGGGCCCGTAAAAGGCCCATTTATTGTGCGATTTCGCCGAAATTTGGGACGGTGAGTTGTATAAGGCTTTTCGACATCCGAGTCGTATATGGTTCAAATCGGTTTTTATTTGGATATAGCCACCAAAAAGACCAATATGGGGACATAAATTATGCATCTTTCGCCGGATTATGACGAAAGGTGACTTACATATATATCCGAGGTGGTGGGTATCCAAAGTTCGGCTTGGCCGAAGTTTACGCCTTTTTAATTGTATTTAAATAAATTAAACAAAAACAAACAAAAGAGTGGTAAGTTCGGCCGAGCTGAATTTTATATACCCTCAACCACGGTTCGCATTTGTTAGGTTCTTTCCCCAGTATCTCTTTATAGGTAAACAAGGGATAATGGATAAAAATTGCAATGCTATTGAGCCATATCAGGTTATGACCTGATAGGCAATGCTATTGGAGCTATATCAGGTATGGACCGATTCGAGTCATAGTTGGTTAGGATGTAAAAGGCCATAGTAGAGGTTATTGTGCAAAATTTCAGCCAAATTTGAGCTCTCCATAGGCTCAAAAAGGAATATTGGGAAATCGGCTCAAAGCTATATTGGATTATCGACCGATTCAGACCATATCTGGCACACAGGTTAAAGGTTGTTAAGAAAGTCGTTGTACAAAATCGGTTAAGAATTACCCCTACTATAGGCTCATGAAGTATAATCGGGAGATCGGTTTATATATGGGAGATATGTCAGGTTTTTAACCGATTTGGACCATACTTGGCATAGTTGTTTGAAGTGAAAAGAAAAGACTTTGAGCACTATTTTAGCCAAATCAAAGATTAATTTCGCTTTCTAAAGGCTCAAGAAGTCATGATCCCAGTTCGTCTTTATGGCGTTCAATTTATGAACCGATTTCAACCATACTTGGCATAGTTGTTGGATGTCATAACAAAACCGTCAGCCAAATCGGATAAGAATGTCGTCGTCTAGAAGCTCAAGAATTCAAGATAAAAGATCAGTTTGTATGGCAGCTATATCAAAGCATGGACCAAGTTGGCGTGCTTTCCACAGACAGAAAGACAGACGGACATACTAGCGGACATGGCTAGATCGACTTAAAACGTCAAGGCGATCAAGAATATACACATATACTTTTTGGGGTCTAAGACCAATATTTCGATGTGTCACAAACGGAATGGCGAATTATACCCTCATCCTATGGTGGAGTGTATAACTACGTACAAGGATACATTTTTAGCAGAATCCATTAAATTTGGTACCCCAGCTTATATTTGCTGGCTTATTATCAGCATAACAAAACCCCCTCTAACCTCATTATAATGTTTGTTTTTTTTTGCGAACTTTAGACACCCATTCTTTTATTGAGTTTTTCGAATTTGGAATACTCATTTACGTAACTTTAAATATTTAATGTTGTTGCCTAATGCTAAAGTACTCAAAATTTTTTGTTTACCTTAACAAACTTTGTCCTTGATTGTAGAATTTTTTATTTAACGGCATTGCCTTAATGCCGACAACATCAAAGTAGACAAAGTCAAAGTAAACTCGCCATGTTGATGATTGTAAACTTGTGTTTTTTTTCTATTTATTTAATTGGATTCTCGCTCCAGATTTTTCTTTGTTTGCACTGAATCAAACATTAAATGCTAATATCAACATAAAGTTCTCTTTGACGCTGTAGCATAAATTACACCCATTAGCGTTTTAGCCAGGCAATGTAAAAGTTGAACAACTCAAAAGGGCAAAAATTAGCTGGCATTGAACTTAGTTATATGAGGCTTAGTAAGTTTTGAGACTTATTACGATGTAACCAACAATAAAGTTGACAGCAATTATTGTCAATATATGGGAGGAATAATGTGACATACTATCTTCGATTTTTATACCCTCCACAGTAGGATGGAGGTATACTAATTTCGTCATTCTGTTTGTAACACCTCGAAATATGAGTCTAAGACCCCATAAAGTATGTTTATTCTTGATCGTCGTGACATTTTAAGTCGAAATAGCCATGCCCGTCCGTCCGTCTGTCTGTCGAAAGCACGCAAACTATTGAAGCAGTAGAGCTAGCCGCTTGAAATTTTACACAAATACTTCTTATTGGTGTTGGTCGGTTGGGATTGTAAATGGGCCAAATCGGTCCATGTTTCGATATAGCTGCCATATAAACCGATCTTGGGTCTTGACTTCTTGAGCCTTTAGAGGGCGCAATTCTCATCCAGTTTTACTGAAATTTTGCACATAGTGTTTTGATATCACTTCAAACAATTGTGCTAAGTATGTTTTAAATCGGTCCATAACCTGATATAGCTGCCACATAAACCGAACTGGGTCTTGACTTCTTGAGCCTCTAGAGAGCGCAATTCTTACCCGATTGGACTGAAATTTTGCACATAGTGTTTTGATATCACTTCCAACAAGTGTGCGAAGTATGGTCTAAATCGGTCCATAACCTGATATAGATGCCATATAAACTGATTTTGGGTCTTAACTTCTTAAGCCTCTCGAGGGCGCAATTCTCATCCTATTTTACTGCAATTTTGCACATAGTGTTTTGATAGCACTTCCAACAACTATGCGGGGTATGGGTTAAATCGGTCCATAATCTGATATAGCTGCTATATAAACCGATCTTGGGTCTTGACTTCTTGAGCCTTTAGAGGGCGCAATTCTCATCCAATTTGACTGTAATTTTGCACGTGTTGCTTTGGTATCACTTCCAACACTAATGCGAAGTATGGTCCAAATCGGTCCATACCCTGATATAGCTGCCATATAAACCGATCTGGGATCTTGAATTCTTGAGCCTCTAGAAAACGCCATTCTCATCCGATTTGGCACAGATTTTGTACAACGGCTTCTCCCATGGCCTTCAACATACGTGTGCAATATGGTCTGAATCGATCTATGGCTTGGCACGGCTCCCATTAAAACCGATCTCCCGATTTTGCTTTTTGAGCCCCGAATCGGACTATAACTTGATATAGCTCCACCTCCTCCTCCGTCCATATTCATTATTCTTTGTTTGCCTAAAAAGAGATACTGCGCTCGACAGACGCAACTCGACAGATGCGATCCATGGTGGAGGGTACATGAGATTCGGCCCATCCGAACTCTTACTTGTTTTTTCTTTTTCATATCGGCGGAACGGTTTATATAATAGCTACACAAAAAATCTTTAAGATTTATTTGTGCAACAGCGAAAAGTAGTTAAAGACAAAATAGCCTTGCAAATAAGAGCATCTTCAAATGTTTAATTTTTATAGGTTAAGATGCTAAGGTAAAACAAGTAAACGCGTGCAAAGTTTGGTCTGACCGAATCTTATAAACCCTCCACCATAGATCACAATTGTCATGTTATTTGCTCAGTATCTCTTTATAGGCAAACAAAGGGTAATGGAAAACCATATGTCTTATCCTCCGCAGTTTCCACTTCCTTTTCTGGTCTAGATGGCATAGACCTGCAGAATTTGTGCCGAAATTTATCCCAATCCGCCTTTCTTCTGTTTAGCCGAGGGACCACTTCTGCGGTATTTTCTTCAAGGCTGAAACTAATATAATGATGATCAAAGAAACTATGGTCATCCAACACTTCCCAGTCGCATATTCTTTCACTTATATCTTCCGATACAAAGGTAATGTCAAGTACCTCCTGCCTGTTCCTGGTAATAAAGGTCGCGTTATCCCCTTTATTACAAATCGCCAGATTGGAACTTATTATATGTTCAACTACCTGACCCGGTCCCGCTCCGCTGCGTCTTCCTTTACTTTATATGGAACAAAATGTTCCTTGGAATATCAATTTTCGATAATAAAAGAGTTTTTGGTAAAATACTATGCTACGAAAATATTGGTTGCCCAAAAAGTAATTGCGGATTTTTCATATAGTCGGCCTTGACAAATTTTTCACAGCTTGTGACTCTGTAATTGCATTCTTTCTTCTGTCAGTTATCAGCTGTTACTTTTAGCTTGCTTTAGAAAAAAGTGTAGAAAAGTATATTTGATTAAAGTTCATTCTAAGTTTTATTAAAAATGCATTTACTTTCTTTTAAAAAAATCCGCAATTACTTTTTGGGCAACCCAATAGTATATCGCTTGACATACAGTTTACCAATATAAGTGTCTTTACCTGAATCCCATATGGTCATTATTGGTCTACGAATTTAAGTGTGAGGGGGTGAGGTGATCCCCCAGACACTTGGCCCTGCTCTTCTTTCAAATACCATTTATTTAAACCCCATATTGCCATTGGTTTAGGGGAGTTTACACGATGAGATGTCCCCCAAACACATGTCCCCAAAATGAGTTATCAAATTCCTTTTCTAAACTCAAATACCTTTCATTTGAGCCACATATTGGAATGGTCGAAAAATTTTTACCTTTTGGGGGGTGTTTTGGGGAAGGGGTGATGCCCTTAATACATGGTCCTACATTTGGATATCAAAATCGTATCTACTCCCAAATACGTTTATTTGAGCCCCATATTACGATGGTCAGTAAAAAATTGCTGTTTGTGGGGTATTTTGGGAAAGGGGTAGATCCCCAGACAATTGGTCCCGAAAGTGTGTATCAATTCTTGCTCTACCCCCCAATACCTTTCATTTAAGCTCCACATTGACATGGTCGGTAAATATGCCCGATTTAGGGGTGTTTTGGGGATTGGGTTGGTCCCCCAAACACTAAGCCCGGAAAATATTTCAGCAACGTGCTCTATTCTCATATATCTATATATCATTTATTTGAACCCCATATTGTCATTGCCCTCAAAATTGGATATCAAATTCGTTTTCCAATCTCATTTAAACTCCTTATGGCAAAAGTCAGCAAATATGTCCGGTTTGGAGTATTGGCCCTAAAAACTATAAGTATTTTGTTCCACTCTCTTTAAGACCCAAATTGTCTTGGTGAGCAAATACGTCCTATTTGGGGTTGTTATGGTGGTGGGACGTCCCCTAGACAGTTGTGCCCTAATGTTGATATCAGATACGTGGTCTACTCCCAAATATACTTCATTTGAGCCCCATATTTCCATAGTCGGCAAACATGACCGGCTTGGGGGTGTTTTGAGGGATGGGCGGCCACTCAGTGAGTTCGCCTTGAAAATATATATTGGATTCGTGTTCCACTTTAAAAACCCTCTTATTTAACCTCATATTGCAACAGTCAGAAAATACTTCCTATTTGGGTGGTGTTGTGTGGGTGGCATGGCCCCATAGACACTTTTCCCGAATATTCATATCAAATTCTTGCTTTACTCCCAAAAATCTTCCATTTGAGCCCCATATTGCTATGATCGTAAATTTTCCCCTTTGGGGGAAGTTTTTGGTGAGAGGCGGCCCCCAAACACTTGGTCCCATATTTGGATATCAGATTCGAATTGAACACTTAAATACCTTTTATTTAAGCCCCATATTCCCATGGTCAGTAAATAAGTCCAGTTTGGGGGGTGTTTTGGGGAGGGGGTGGACCCCCAGAAACGTGGTCCCACATTTGGATTTAAGATTCGTATTCTACTCGCTAATACCTTTCATTTGAGCCCCATATTGCCATGGTCGGTAAAAATGTCCGATTTAGGGGTGTTTTAGGGGCTTGGGGTGGTCCCCCTAACACTTGGTCCCACAATTAGATATCAGATATGTTTTCTTATCCTAAATACCTTTCCTTTGAGTCCCATATTGTCGTGATTGGTCTAAATATTTGTTTAGTAGGTTTTAGGGTGGAGCGGCCCTCTAGTTACCCCATCCGAAATTTGGATACCACATTTTTATTTTTATGATACTATATGAGAGCACACAAAATTTCGCTTAAATCGCATCACCCATCACCGAGATCTGGCATTTCTGAAAATTAGGGTAAGGGGGAGGGTCCGCCCCCCCTCCAGATATCAAAAAATTTAGTACTCTTTTTTCACCACGGGATCAATATGCACCCATTTCCGTGATCTGGCATTTCTGAAAATTAGGGTAAGGGGGAGGGTCCGGATATCAAAAAATTTAGTACTCTATTTTCACCACGGGATCAATATGCACCATCTGTGAAAATTTCAAGAAAATCAGTCCCGCCGTTTCTGAGTCTATAAGGAACACACAAACAAACAAACACAAATTGATTTTTATATTGGGTTGCCCAAAAAGTAATTGCGGATTTTTCATTTAGTCGGCGTTGACAATTTTTTTCACAGCTTGTGACTCTGTAATTGCATTCTTTCTTCTGTCAGTTATCAGCTGTTACTTTTAGCTTGCTTTAAAAAAAAGTGTAAAAAAAGTATATTTGATTAAAGTTCATTCTAAGTTTTATTAAAAATGCATTTACTTTCTTTTAAAAAATCCGCAATTACTTTTTGGGCAAGCCAATATATAAGATAAGCACCTTTATTTTAAAGTTTTGGTTCTTTGGCTGGTTTTATTGCAAAAATCCTTCACAAAAGAAAAAATTTAAATTTTGGGCCAACTTTTTTTTTCAGTGTAGGCTTTTGGACCCATAGTGCCTGAATGAACATAACAAAATACATGATGCAAAATTTCATGACTCTTCCCCAACGAAAACCACTATAGCTAACTAAAACTTTTCACGAGAAGCCATTTGCCAAACCAGTTTCCACTTGTTCTAGCTTAGAATGTAAAAAGTGGCTATGTGCATAAACATTCTGCACTTTAGCTGTATGTGTATAACTTTTTTTCATCACACTACAACCCCTCTAAAGATCAATTTACAAGCACATAGACATGTAATCAAATTCTGCAGCTATTCTTTCCCTTTCTCATAGTTTGTTTTTTGTCTTTGATTTTAATTACAGCTCACCATATGCCATTGCAAAGTGAATCAGACCTATCGTAAATTTTCAACACGAACCTATGGCTTCCTGCCCATACTGGGTTTCCGTTGGCGCACCAAGCAGGCCACATCGAAAATCAGCCGACACTGGCTGAGTGGCAAGGGTCTGGGTGGTGTGGCAGCCAATGCAATGCGTGGCGGCTCAGGCATTGCGGCCAACTCATCCCTATCGGCGCCATTACAACGCAACAATGTTGGACATTTGCCAGCCGCAAATGCGTCATCCACGTCAACAGGACACCAGCAGCAGCAACAGCATCATCATCAACAAAAACAGCAGCAACAACAACATCACATTGGCCAATTAAACGAACGGCCCTTTCAACGTCATTTGGCCATGAACTTGGAGAACGACATGTATTATACAGTAGACTTTAGTGAAAATTCCCAACACTCACCGCTGATCCAGTGAAACTCGACAACACATTTCATAGGTGGCGACGAGGAGGGAAGCGGTGCTGGTGGCGGTGCATATAATAGCAGTAGTTGTAGAGGTGGATATGGATGTGAAGGGCGACAAAGGGCGACAATGACATCGCAGCCAATTTCTCATTACGCTGATGGACCATTTGCCAGTGGCAGTGTTGCAAATGTAAATGTTGCCTGGCGCCGTGATAATGGCCAAAAGTCTACTTTTGGTGTTGGCAATTGCGATGCTCTGGGCAAAAAGCGCACAACTGCTGCTGCTGCTGGCCATGGCCTAGAGGCTGTCGCTCGTTCTGGTCGTCATAGTAGTAATAATAATTGGTTAGTTAAATTTACAAAACGAACTTATTAAATGATTTTCGTTACACTTTTTTCTCCCCCTCCCCCCTCACTTTAGTTAAGCATACAATACTGTTTCTTTTTTTTGTTCTTCTCCAGTGTATTGCCTAGCCATCCCTGTGTCATGAGAGCAAAAAAAAAATGAAAACAAAAAAACGCGAAACAAAATCTTGTTAATTTATTGCATTTTAAATTTTAATGTAATTTTTATCAACAACCTCGAGAATGATGAACACAATGATGACAATGATGACGATGATGGTTATAATGATAATAATCGCCATCATGGCGTTAAAAATGTGAAACTGCTTCGCTTCACTGGCCCGAGGGCTGTAACAAATTGAATTTGAAGTGGATTGAACTACCAAGTACTGCTAGATGAGCCAATTAATAGTCAATTTTGAGATAAGTACTGCTCCTGCTACATTTATTGCAATGCTAATTTAACGACTCATTTCCTTGGCCAGAGTCTGTTTTATGTGTTTCTGATGGCAGGCCGTTAATGCTTAACGTGCTTGAACACACACACACACACAAAAAATTAAAGAGAAAAATGAAAAACCTACAGAAAAAAGTGAGGAAAATTCAAATTAACCAAATTCCAATTATTTTTATGGAATTTCCAGAGGAGCGCTAAATTTCATTCAAGTATAGATAACAAGTTTTTCAGCGAAAAGAATTTAATAATAAAAAAGATACAATGCGTAGTAAATATTCCTGAGGGAATTCTGAGTATTGAAATAAATTTTTAAATATTTTCCCATTGTGACCTTTTTATATGAAACAATATTTCATGGAAAAAATCTAAAACGTTATAAACTGAAAAAAAAATTTTTTATATAAATTTATATTTAATAAGGTGTTTCAATCCACTAATCATCAGATAAGATTTCATAGAAGTGAACACTTGAAATGGAACTCCGTCAGCTTGTACATGTACACAGCATATGGTCCATAGTCTCTTTTTCATGGATGAAAGTCTGCACACATCGTTACTTGTTGCATTAAGTCAAATACAATGTTTTCCGTTCAGACCCGAGTTGCGGAATCGTATTTTTTTGCTGAAGTCTGAGATAGGTTCGAAATCGGAGCATGCTTGCTTAAGTCCAAACTGGACTTCGTGTATACTCTAAGACTCCCTGGCTGGAATTCGGAGAGGAGCGAAGAGAGTTCTTTTTAAGGGCAGAAACTAAAATGGATCAAGCAACAATACTCCATGATTTTTTATTTCCACCACCATAACAAAGGAGGTATATTCATGTAGTCATTCTGGTTGTAACAAATCGCAATACCCTTTTCTCACCCTACAAATTATATACATACTGGATGGTCGTAAAATTCTAAGATGATTTAACGATGTATGTGTGTCCGTCTATTGTAATTACGCTACAGCATTCAAAAATTGGGATATCGTGCTAAAATTTGGCACCGACTTGTATTTTGTCTATACCCTGGTTAAGTTCTTGAACGAGCAAAATCGGATCATATTTTGATATAACTGCCATAGAGACCGATCTACCGATTTAGGGTCTTAAGCCTATAAAAGCCGCATTTATTATCCGTTTTCGTTGAAATTATTAACCGCGAGTTGTACTAAGGCCCCTATTATCCGAACCGAAAATGGTTTATATCGAGTCATAATTAGATATAGCTGTCATATAGTCCGAACTACCGATTCAAGGATGGATATATCACCAGATTTTGTTGAAATTTAGAACAGTGACAACCTGTCGACATCCTCAATGAATTTGTTGTGGATGTCGCCTTCTTTAACTCTCTAATATCTTTTTAGGGTGGGGACACTTCGCCCTGAATGCGTATATCGAATTCGTGCCATTGTAGCCTATGACGCTGAACGCGTACGAATCCTGTCGAGAACATCGGACAAAGCGGTGTTTATTCCCTCTTAATGTTGGCGACATTTGTGAGGTACAATGCCATGCATGGTCATTTAAAAAATATTCCCCAAAGAGGTGTCGCAAAAGGTCCTTATCATTGAGTTTAAACTTGAATTGGAATGCACTCATTGATGTGTGAGAATTTGCCCCTTCTCGGTTCCTAGTGGTAATGTTCTTCCTTAGGGTAATGTTCTCATTAGGGATGGCACCTCAGACATTTCGACTCACATATGGATATAAAATTCGTGCTGCACTTTCAAATCCCTTTAATTTAAGCCCCATGTTGACATGGCCCCTAAATATAAACCGTTTAAAGGTTGTTTTGGGGCTGGGGCGGCCACCGGCACTTTGCACTGAAAATAGATATCAAATTCGTTCTTTATTCCCAACTGAATTCGTTCAGTTTAGGGGGTGCTTTTGGGGGCATACCCCAAAACACTTGGCTCCAAAATTGGATATCAAATTCGTTATCGACTCTCAAATACCTTTCATTTGAGTCCCATATTGTCATAATGTGTCAAATAACCTATTTGACGTATCTTTAGTAGGAAAAGCGCCACCTAGACTTGAACGCAAATTTTAATGACATATTCGTAATCTACTCCCTAATACTTTTCATTTGAGTCCCATATAGTAATGGTCGGCTAATATGCCCATTTGGGGGTATTTTGGGGGTGGGTGACCTCCTATTATTTGGACCTAATGTTTTATACCATATTTGTAATCTACTGCCTAACACTTTTCATTTGAGTCCCATATGAGCATGAAAATCTAATATATATATTTAGAGGAGTTTTGGGGTTGGGGCGGGGCCGCTGGGTACTTGGACCCAAATTTTAATATCATATTCGTGTTCTGGTCTCCAATACCTTTCATTTGATACCCTTATTGTGCCCATCGGACCACTTTCGGATACAGATGGCGTTTTTGGGGTAAGGGGAGGGTCTGCCTCCACCCGATATCCAAAAAGTTATATAGCTTATATTTCCTTCCAGACAAACTAATCTATGAAAATTTTAAGAAAATCGGTTTAGCCAAGTATCATATAGTCATAATGGGTCTAATGGCGTTTATGAGGGGTGGCGTGACTCCCTATACATCGACATGAATTTGTATGCCAATCGTTATCTACTCCCGCATACTTTTCATTTGATACCCATATTGTCTTTATCGGTACACTTTTGATTTTGGTTGGCGTCTTTGGAGTAACGGTGGATGGACCGCTCCCTTCCGTTATCAGCAAATTATAAAGCCTAGTCCTACTTCCTGATCATATTCGCAATCTACTCCCGAATACCTTTCATTTGAGTCCCATATTGTCATGATCATCAAATAAACCTACTATAAGGGTTTTGGGGCTGGGGCGGCCCCCCTGCTACTTGGACTCAACTTTTATTATGAAATTCGTATTCTACCCCTGAATACCTTTCATTTCAATCCCATACTGTCCCGATCGGTCCACTTTTATTTTTGGGTAGTACTTTTGGGGTAAGAGGGAGGGACACTAGGTCTCTCGGACTATATTTGGAAATAGCTGTATTATAGACCTATCCCCTGAATTAGGGTCTTAAGCCCGTAAAAGCCCGATATGTTACCCGATTTCGCTAAAATGTGAAACAGTGAGTTGCACTGGGCCTCTCATTGTCCGAACTGAACACAGTCTAGATCGGATCAAATTTTGATGTAGCTATCATATAGACCGATCTACCGACTTATGGTCTTAAGCCCATCAAAAGCCGTATTTTTCCATTTCCTTGAAATTTAGAGCAGTGGGTTGGACTAAATTTCCCGTTGTCCGAACCAAATTTGATCCAGATCGTAACATACTTTGATATAAATTTGGAACGTGGAGTTAAACTGATTAAACTGATAGCTGCCATATGGACCGATCTACAGATCTGGGATCTTAAGCCACAAAGTCCTCACTGGTAATTTGATTTCCTTGAAGTATTTAAACTGTGACTTATATAAACTTCTCACCCAAAGCAGATAAGAATTGCGTCCTCCCGGGGCTAAAGAAGAACAATCGGGAGATCGGTTTACATGGGGTCTTTATAAGGATATAGATCAATTGTACATATAATCGGTGTTGAATATTTCTTGATATTTTAAACGAAGGTTAGGATAGGTTAGTTTTAAGTGGCAGCCTGCCATCAGACTGACTTAGACATTTACGACCATTCTTATACCACAAGAACAGAAGAAGGAAGACGCCTTCTATTTGCTACCGTTGAACCATCCAGATCGCTTTAAAAATCCCAACAACTTGCGAATGATCACATCCGCTAAATCAGACAGGTTCTTAAAGAAATGCGAACCTAAAGTGGAACTCCTTCTGACTGCTAGTGCAAGACACATACACAGAAGGTGTTCTATAGTGTTTTCTTCTTCAATGTCCTCCCAACTTCTGCAAAAGTCGTTGCTGGTAGCCTTCAGTCTGTCAGCATGTTTGTTATGACGGACACAATTATTAAGACGTCTGTTCTAGCCAATGACAGCAAAACAGTAGACCTCTTCAAGTCTAGATTAGGCCACATAATTTTGAAATGCTCACAGCCTCCTCTTTGTGACTTTAGTTTTCCTTCAGACCTGGTCCTGAAAACTTAGCTTACATGTCGCTAGAGGCATGCCTACAGATTCCAGTATCCCTGGAATGTGTAAGGTAGTTCCTAGTCTCGTAAGCTCGTCTGCTTTAAAATTCCCTGAAATATCTCTGTGGCCCGGCACCCAAAAAAGGTGAATTTTGAACTGTTCAGTCATATCGTTGAGAGATCTGCGACAGTCGAGGGCGGCTTTTGTGTTCAGAAATACGTTCTCCAGGGATTTAGTGGCTGTCTGAAAAGATATTTATGCCAATCGTCGTAATGACATTATATCTTAGCCATTTCACCACTTCCTTAATTGCAAGTATCTCCGCTTGATACACACGTCAGTGGTCGGGTAACCTCTTCGATATAACCAGTTCTAAATAGATCGTTAGAGTACACACCAAAGGCCAACTGGTCCTCTAGTTTGGAAGAGAGGTACAGTAATTTTTATCAGGTAGGGTGTAATCCACTCTGCCTGGAACATCGGATATTGCATCAAGGATAACACAGTTTCCGTAGCCGTCACATGACCAAAGAGAAAACTCCCTTAACCTCAGGGCAGTGGTCGTAGCAAAGTCCAGAGGTATAAAGTCCACTGCATCAGATGGTGTCATCCTCAGTGCGGCTGTGATGTACAAACAAGCCATCCTTTGGAGCCGGTTAAGTATTGTGCAGTAGGTGGATTTTTACACGCCGTCCATCAGACAACAACACCATATAGCATTATAGGTCGAACAACTGCAGTATATACCCAATTCTTTTGCTAATGGCTCTCTTGCAGGTGTATAGGGCAAAAGTTGCAGTTCTTGCTCTTTCCAAAATGTTGGATTTGTAGTTCAATTTACTTTCCAGCGCTTTCTGTAAATGGAACTTTCTCTCCTCCTAAGAAGACAGGTGCCACTGTAGACAACTTGTATCTCCTTCTGAAAAGAATTACTTCTGTCTTGCACGGATTTATAGCTAGACCACTTTCTGTAGCCCACTTTGCTGTTGCACATAGAGCTTCCTGAAGTACATCTCTTGGAGTGCTGGGAAGCTTTCTTTCCCTAACCACAATAGCCACATCATCAGCATACTCTACCACTTTTACACATTTTTTCTTCCAGAGACAATAATATATTGTTAATGGCTATATTCCAAAATAGAGGAGACAGTACACCTCTTGAGGTGCTCCTCTGCTGACCTATCTTTTTAGATCCACAGATCCCAATCCTGACCTTCGTGTCCCTCCATCCCACAGGTATATATGACATTCTGATACAAGCAGAGTATATCTCCCTAAGCCAGGGAACCAGTCTATCAGACACACCTTGTAGTTCAAACGGTGATATATCATCAGGGCCTGGCGACTTAAAGGAGTTGAAACTTCTTATCGGCCAAAGGATTTTCGGCTCAAACACAATGACCTCCGACTCAGACCATACTTGGCATGTATTTCCAAATTGAATAAGTATTGCGCCCTATAGAGGCTTAGGAAAAAAAATCGGGAGGTTGGAGTTTTATCAGGTTACAGACCGGTTCAGACCATACTTAGCAAAAATTTCATACAAATCGGTTAATAATTAAGCACCCTAGGGGATCAAAAAATACAATCGGGAGATTGGTTTATGCGGGAGCTATATACGGTTATGGACCGATTGAGACTTTACTTGGCAATAAGTTTGGAGGTCATAAAAGAGACCGGTTTGCAAAATTTCAGGCAAATCGAATGAGAATTGCGCCTCAAGAAATCTTTTCGGAACATCGGTTTGTATGTGGGCTTTATAAAGAAGGCGATCAAGAATACATATAATCGGAATTGTATATTGTATATAAGTACTAAGGTGTGTAAAATAAATAGTCAATTTAAATGTAAAGGAGTGGAGCGTGAAGTGGTGCGGAGCGGAAAAAAGGTACCCGCTCCGGATCACTGGAGTGAAGCATGGAGTGAAGCGCGATGGAAAAAAGTTACCCGCTCCGGATCCCTGGTCTAGACATTCTAAGTCGATTTAGCCATGTTCATCGGTCCGTCTGTCAAAATCACGCTAATTTTCGAATAAGTAAACCTGAAAACGCTAATTTTGGAAGGAGTAAAACTAAACTCAAAGTCGTTGGGGATTCAAATTTGGCCAAATCAGCCCATGTTTTGATATAGGTGCCAGATAAACCGATATCATGCTTTAACTTCTTGGCTTTCTAGAGGATGCAATTCTTATCCGAAATTTTGTACGTGGCGTTTCGTATTGACTTTCAACTGCTGTAGCAAGTAGGGTTCAAATCGGTCCATTACCTGATAAAACTGCCATATAAATCGATTTTCAGATTAGATTTCCTGAGCCTATAATGGGGACACTTTTTATGCGATTTGACTGAAATTTGAAGGCAATATTTTGCTATGTCTTTCAAGCACTATGCCAGGTATGGTCCAAATCTCTCTATCTCTCTAATTGACTACTTAGTCGAATTATCATTCGATTAGGCTTCCAAAATACTCGCTTAGTATGATCTAAAACAGTTCATACTTTGAAATTGCTCCCATATGAACCGATCGCCCGAATTGATTTCATGAGCTTCTAGAGGGCGCAATTACTATCCAATTGGCTTATAAGATTTGGCCCTTCCGAACTTAAAGCCCTTATATTTGTCTTTCTTGTTAACTGTCTTCACTCTTTGGTCCTTGCAAAATTTAGAATCATTGTCATCATTATACAGTTTTAGGTATCAGGTTTCAACATAGAATGTCTATGTTGAGATTTAAAGTTGTTGGCAACATTTGCAAAACTCTCAAAGTTTAACACAATGCAATCTGAAATGCAAAAAGACTTAACTGCTAAGTATCAGCACTAGTTGAATGGCTTATATGATATATTCTGAGAAACCGAAGCTTATCATAATCCCTTCTATAACATAAGTCATTCGATAAGTTCCTTACAAATGACATATGATGGGACTGTTGAAGAAGGCATGCTTTATCGTCTTTAAGGAAAATAACAGCATGACTCTTTTTATCCAAATATTGCAAATAATTTCCCAAACTGTCCATGTGTATTGTTTTTTCATTTTCAAAATTTTACAAAATATTGAAAAATTGTTGTTATGCCTTTTTGTATTTCAGCAGATATTAGCATGAACTATTTATTTGTTTAAAAATTTCAATTTGTCGTAAAATTGTGTAAAAAAATTGTGTAAAACAAGAACAATAACAACAACACCGGCAGCAAAACCAAAACTAAAAGAAATTAAATCAAATTCTACTTTACATTAGTGAAAAGAAGAACAAACACAACAATTCTCTCGAAAAACAGCTTACACAGCAACAAATTGTATCTTAAAGATTAAAAAATAAATAAATGACTTAAAAAATTCGAGATAAGATTGTTAAGTTAATAACAAAAGCATAAAATATTAATAAAAAGAAAACCATAATTTTTGGGGAAAATGATTACAAAAATAAAGAGAACAAAACTTTTTTGTAAGGAGTCTATTTTTTCTCTTAATTAAGAGCATGTGAATGGGGGGTTTATTTATAAGATTCTAAAGAAAAACCCAAAAAGAAAAGAAAAAAAAAACAAGATAAATATTTAAATTTAATCTAAATTAATGAATCTATAGATAAGTCTACAATTGAGATATGGTTAATGTTTACAACAAGAATACACCCACACTGAAACACACACGAATACACTTTAAGCTAAAAGGCAAAAAAACACATACACACACACGCTACACGTATTATTATAAAATTTTTAAAGAAAATGCAAAACAAAATAACAAAAAAAAGAAAAAAATAACCAGATATGTAGCCTTATGTCTTAAGGAGATTTACAAAGCGCTTACATGGAGAAATAATCAACAATGAATGATTTTGAATTATTTGCAAGAAATGATGAAATAAAGATGCGGATATAATGACGAGAAGATTATGAAGGTATTTTTACTCAAATGGATCAGAACGAGGAAGACAAGAATATGATGGTGTATCATGTATTGCTTTTATGTTTTTTATATGCTTTTCAAGCATTGCACAGTGGGGTTAAATATAATAAATGGACCGGTTCATCTGATCGTTGAGCAGATGCCAGAACAAGTCTTGAACACTAGTATGAAGCAACTTTGAGATCATGAACTGTAAGTACTGAGAGAACTTTCTAGTGCGGATAATAACGCCCATATTGAATCTGTTTCACTTATTCCAATACATTGCCGAGCCGAATCTTGGGAACCCACCATCATGAATTCTGGTAGAAATTTATACAAAATAAATAAGTTGTAGGGCATAATTTTATTTTACACTAGCTGGGCAAGGCCCGCTTCGCTGCGACTTTTTTAATTCTCTAATATCTATTTAGGGTGGGGACACTTCGCCCTAAATTTGGATATCGTGCTACTGTAGCCTATGTCCGCCAATGACACTGAACGCCTGTGTTCGAATCCAACATTTAAAGCGGTGGTTATACCCCCTTAATGCTGGTGACACTTGCGAGGTACCATACCATGCATGGTCATGTAAAAAATTCTCCCCAAAGAAGTGTAGCACTGCGTCACACCGTACGGACTCGGCTATGGAAAAGGCTCCTTATCGTTGATAAACTCATTTTGAATCGGGAAGCACTCATTGATGTATGGAAAGTTTGCCCCTGCTCAGTTGCTGGGTAAGTTATTACTCTACTCCCAAATGTCTTTCTTTCGAGCCCCATATTGCTGAATTGGTAAATATTTCGGGTTTAGGGGGTATTTCGGGGGTGTTCACTTGACCATCAAAGTAAACATAAGATTCGTGCTCTACTTTCAGAAACATTTCGTATGATTCCCATAATGACATGATCGATAAATAAGTTGCGTTTGAAATTGGGGTGGACCCCAGGGTCTTTGTTCCGAAAATGAATATAAATTTCCCGAAAATCCATAGCTTTTATATAATAGGGAGGTATTTTAGGATGGGACGGCTCTCCTAACACATGACTCTATGTTGTCTTGATTGATATCCATTTGGCGGGTTTTAGGCTGTCCCCGCGGAACCCGTCCCCAACAATAGAAACCATGTTTTTTTTTTTAGTGATTGTTAGAATGCACAAAATTTCGAACTAATCGCATAACCAATCTCCAAGATTTGGTATTTTTGAAATTAGGGTAATGAGAACTGCTTTTTAGGGGAGACATTTCGACTCAATTATGGATATCAACTTCATGTCCACTCCCAAATTCCTTTACTTTGAATCCCATTTTGTCATGGTGGGTAAGTATGAATCGTTTATAGGGTGTTTTGGGGCTGGGGAGGCCACCGGCGCCTGAAAATAGATATCAAATTTGTTCTTTACTTCCAAATATCGTTGATTTGAGCTCCATATTGCTATAGTCGGAAATAAAGTTCAGTTTAATGGGTGATTTAGGGCGTAGCCTCAAAATTGGATATCAAATTTGTTTTCTACTCTCAAATACCTTTCATTTGAGTCCCACAATGCCATATGAGTCAATTAATCTATTCGATGTATTTTTAGGTGGAAAAGAGCCACCTTGACTTGAAATCAAATTTTGAAAGTCAAATTTTTGATCTACTCCCAAATATCTTTCATTTGAGTCCCATATAACCATGGTCGCCTAATATGCCCATTTGGGGGTATTTGGGGATGAGGCGACCTCCCATTACTTAGACCTAATTTTTTATGCCATATTTGTAATCTACTGCCGGATACATTTCATTTGAGTACCATATTGATAGGAATGTCGAATATTTCCGTTTGTAGGAGCTTTTGGGTTGAGTCGGCCCACTGGATACTTGGACGATGAATACGTTACTCATTTTCTAGTCTCCAATACCTTTTATTTGATACCCATATTGTGCCCATCAGTGCTCTTTTGGTTTTGGATGGTGTTTTTGGTGTAAGGGGGAGGGTCAGTCACCATCCGATATCTAAAAATTATATAACCTATGTTTCCTTTTTTTGATTCTACGGAACAAACAAACAAACCGAGTCTCATATAGTCACAATATACCCATTTGGGGAGTTTTTAAGGGGTGGAGTGAACCCCTGCACATTGATCTGATTTCGTATGCCAGATTCGTAATCTACTCCCGAATATCTTTCATTTAAGCCCCATATTAATATGGACGACCAATTTTTCTGTTTTTAGACACTTTGGGGTTAGGGCGACTCCCTGGGTACTTGGACCCAATTTTTAATATCATATTCGTATTCTACTCTTCAATACTTTTCATTTGATATCCATATTGTCTTTATCGGTCCACTTGTGATTTTGGGTGGTATTTTTGGGGTAACGGGGAGGGTCGGCCCCCTTCCGATATCAACAAATTATAAAGCATATTTCTTCTTCCTGAACATATTCGTAATCTGCTTCCGAATACCTTTCACTTGAGTCCCATATTGTCATGATCGTCAAATAAACCTATTTTAAGGGGTTTTGGAACTGGGGCGGCCCCCCAAGAAACTTGGACCCAACTTTTATTATGAAATTCGTACTTTACTATTGAATGCTTTTCATTTGAATCCCATATCCCGATCGGTGCACTTTTATTTTTGGGTAGTACTTTTGGGGAGACAACAACAAAAGCTTCAGAAAACATGTTGTTTCGATAAAGGCGGAGTGATGTTCTAGATATCCGACCCATAGACATACATACTAAGTGTGAGACACCCAATGCGGCTATGAGGCTTAAGGCGATGGGAGAATGGTAAGAGGATAGGAGCAGATTATACTATTGTGGTATAATCAAGGCGACGAAGAAATGGAAGAGGTTTCCGTTCGGATAACTGAGACGACACTTGAGGTCCAGTGCCAGGCACTGCTGCCAGTGTCACAGTACTGGATTAATGGAACTGATATAGCCATCTGAAAGATCTTGCAACACAGATGGATCAAAGCTGGAGGAGACAGTGGGCCTGGGGTCTATGTTGGGAACCCAGGGACTATGATCTGTTTCCAATTGCAAATTTGCCCATAAACACTTTATTGATTTGCAGGTGCAAACTAATCACATATCAATGAATACTGTCCGATTCAAGTTTAAGCTCAATGATAAGGGGTCAACTTTTTATAGCCAAGTCCGAAAGGCGTGCCACAGTGCGACAACTCTTTGAGGAGAAGTTTTTACATGGCTGCCATACCATTTTTATACCCTCCACCATAGGATGGGGGTTCACTAATTTCGCCATTCCGATTGTAACACCTTGAAATATGCGTCTAAGACCCCACAGAGTTTATATATTCCTGATCGTCATGACATTTTAAGTCAATCTAGCCATGTCCGTCCGTCCGTCTGTCTGTCGAAAGCACGCTAACTTTCGAAGTAGTAAAGCTAGGCGCTTGAAATTTTGCACAAATACTTTTTATAATGGTGTAGGTCGGTTGGGATTGTAAATGACCCAAATCGGTCAATCTTTTGATATATCTGCCATATAAACCGATTTTGAGCCTTGACTTCTTGAGCCTCTAGAGGGCGCCATTCTCGTTCGATGTGACTGAAGTTTTTAACGTGGTGTTTTGGTATAACTTCCAACAACTATGCTAAGTATGGTTGAAATCGGTTCATAACCTGTTATAGCAGCCATATGAACCGATCTTGGTTCTTGACATCTTTAGCTTATAGAGGGTGCCATTTTTATCCAATTTGGCTGTAATGTTACACGTGGTGTTTTGGTATTACTTCCAACAACTGTGCTAAATATGGTTCAAATCGGTTAATAACCTGGTATAGCTGTCGTATAAACCGATCTGGGATCTTGAATTCTTAAGCCACTGGTTGGCGTAATTCTTATCCGATTTGACTCAAATTTTGTACATGATGTTTTGGTATCTCTTTCAAGAACTATGCTAAGTATGGTTAAAATCGGTTTATAACCTGATATAGCTGCCATATAAACCGATTTTGAATCTTGACTTCTTCAGCCCCTAAAGGGCGCAATTCTCATCCGATTTGGCAGCAATTTTGTACAACACACGTGTCCAATATTGTCTGAATCCATCTATAGCTGCATACAGCTCCCAAATAAACCGATCTCCCGATTTTGCTTCTTGAGCCCCTACAAGCCGCAATTTTTATCCGAATTGGCTAAAATTTTGCACTTGATGTTCCGTTATGTTTTCCAACAACTGCGCTAATTACGGTCCAAATCGGTCTATATCCTGATAGAAACCGATTTATCGATTCGAGTTCTTGAGTCCGTACAAGCAGCAATTTTTGTTCCATTTGGCTAAAATTTTGCATGCATTATTCTCTTACGACTTCCATGTATTGGTGGTGAATTCAACCGAGGTCGTAGTTCACTCCAAGACGAATTTCGTGAAGGTCGTCCAAAATCAGTTGTTGTTCCAAAAACCATTGAAGCTATGCCCCAACTGATATTGCAAGACCGTCATGTGACCTATGGTGTGATTGAGACAACTTTAGGCATTAGTGGGACCAGTATACATTCAATATTGCATGAACATTTAACCATCAAAAAGGGCTTCTGTCGATTGGTCGAAAGAAATGCTCCAAAAATACGATCGAAGTGCTTCGAAACACATCCTTGAGATCGGTGCATGTGAGCACTCAAAACATGGATTTGATGAGTCATCCGCCATAAAGTCCTGACATGGCAACGAATGAATTCTTTTTATTCCCATACGTTAAATATGAAATGAGAGGTCAATGAGAGTTCGACACCTGAGGACGCGGTTGATGCGTTCAGAATGCATGTTTTGGAGAAACCTCAATCAGAGTAGCAAAAGTGCTTCGACAATTGGATCAAACGTGTGCAAGAGTGTATAGAGGTCTTTATGGGGAATATTTTGAAAAACAATAAAGCGGTTTTCGATAATTAATATTTGTGTTTGTTCTCTAATCCCGAAATATAAAAGGCAACCCTCGTACTTATCAATGTGTCTATCTCTCTACCTTCTGGTTGTTATAAACAAATGCACTAAGCTATAATATCCTGTATCACAGTGGTGGTGTAGGGTATAAAAATTCAAAAAAAAACCATAGTTAGTTGTCAATTGCTGCAACTTCCTTAGTTTCGCAAAATTCGCTACATTTCAGACAACGTTGGACTTGTGACGAATCCCTTTTTTCCGCAGTGGTGCTAGATGAACCAATGCGGCAAAGTTTTCTATGAAAAGCATAGCAAAGACCATTTTTTTTTTGCATAAAAATTCAAGGTTGTTTTCAAGGTCAAAAACGCTGTAACTCCTTCATTTTTTAAAATTTAGAAAATTTTCTAGCATTCCGCAGTTGGAAATGCGAAGACAATTCGTTTAATAGGCAAAATTACTTAAATTTTCAGCTTTTATTTTTTTGCATTTTTTTTAGCAAAGGCTAACCCCTTATGAAAATTTTAAATTTTTGATACAAAAAATTTTTTCGAGTTTATTATACAGTACTGAAGATTATTGCAAAAAATCGGATCAGTTCAACTCCTATGATTTTTCTTCAAAAAACAAGCTCAAAATCGCATAATTAGTATTGGGAAAATGGTAAAAAAAATTCGAGCTGAGTTCGAACATCTTTAGTTTTGCGAATTTCAAAATTCTGAGGACACCGTTGGATTTGTCAAGAAAATCCCTTTCCGTAATAGTGCTGGATGAAGCGATACTCTTCCAAATTTCCTTGAAAACTTTAGAGTAATGCTTCAAAACCGCATAATTGATATCCAAAAATTCAAAAAAGCCAACTTGAGTTTGCAATTACTGGAATTTTCTTAGTTTTGCGAACTTCAAAATTCTGAGGACACCGTTGGATTCGTGGCGAAAATCTCTTTCCGTAGTGGTGCCAGATGAAGCAATAATGTAACGTTTTCTGTGAAAAACATCGGAAAAACTCAAATCTTTTTTGGCATAAAAATTCAAGGTCGTTTTCAAGGTCAAAAACGTTTGTAACTCCTTCATTTTTTCAAATTTTGAAAATTTTCTAGCATTCCGCAGTTCGAAATGCGAAGACAATTCGTTTAATAGGCAAAATTACTTAAATTTTCCGAATTTATTTTTTTTTTTTGCATTTTTTTAGCAAAGGCTAACCCCTTATGAAAAATTTGAATTTTGATACAAAAAAACTTTTCGAGTTTAGTATACAATATTGAAGATTATTGCAAAAAAATCGGATTAGTGCAACTCCTATGATTTTTCTTCAAAAAACAAGCTCAAAATCGCATAATTAATATTGGAAAAATGGTAAAAAAAAATTGAGGTGAGTTTGAAATTGCTGTAACATCTTTAGTTTTGCGAATTCAAAGTTCTGGGCACACAGTTGGATTCTCGAAAAAAGTATCTTTCCGCAATAATGCTGGACGAAGCAATACTCTCTCCTATTTACTTGAAAACTTTAGAATATTGCTTCAAAATCGCATAATTCATATCTAAACCAGAGAGGAAATACAGAAGTCGTGAGGTGCCGGTTGCATAATACCCTACCTACCGTACCCTTAGCTATATCTTATGCTGAACCAAGGTTAATGGAACTCGCCGGATGCTTTAAGATGTATTATTAAACAACCCGTATTTCTTTTTCCGCAAATATGCCCAAACTGTAATAACTACGGTTGATAAATGACAGCATTAATGAAATATTTCTCAAAATCGTATGAACATATATATGGAAGCTATATCTAAGTCTGAACCAATTTCGACCAAACTTCACAGATATTGTGGTAGTCGTCGAGGAAAGCGTTGTGCAACATTTTGCCAAGATTTGTCAAAAAATGCGCTTGCAGAGGCTCTACAAGTGAAAATCGGGCGATATGCATGTATGGCAGCTATATATATCTATTTCTATGAAATTCACTAGTAATAAAGGGTGCTTTTTTAAGAGATAGAGAAAACATTTTCAAAAACATCACATAAAATTCACCATATTTCAGACACCGTTGGATTCGTGACGAATCTCGAAGGTGCTTGATGAAGCAATTCTGTAAAGTTTTCTAAGAAAAATATGGCAAAAACCAAATATTTTTTGGCGTAAAAATTCAAGGTCGTTTTCTAGGCCAAAAATGCTGTAACTCTTTCATTTTTTCGAATTTTAAAAATTTTTTAGCATTGCACTGTTCGAAATTCGAAGTTAATTCGTACAATAAACAGAATTACTTACAATTTCACAATTCATTTTTTTTTTTTTTGAATTTTTTTAGCAAAGGCTATGAAAATTTTCAATTTTCGATGCGACAAAAATTTTTCGAGATGAGTATACAGTATGGAAGATTATGGCAACAAATTCGGACTAGTGCAAATTCTATGCTTTTTCTTCAAAAAACCATCTCAAAATCGCATAATTAATATTGGAAAAATCGTAAAAAATCGAGGTGAGTTTGAAATTGCTGTAACATCTTTAGCTTTGCTAATTTCAAACTTCTGAGGACACAGATGGATTCGTGAAGAAAATCTCTTTCCGTAGGAGTGCTGGACGAAGGAATACTCTCTCCTATTTTCTTGAAAACTTTAGAGTATTGCTTCAAAATCACATAATTGATATTCAAAACTTCAAAAAAGCCAACTTGAGTTTGCAATTGCTGGAACTTTCTTATTTTTGCGAACTTCAAAATTCTGAGTACACCGTTGGATTCGTGGCGAAAATCTCTTTCCGTTGTGGTGCCAGATGAAGCAATAATGTAACGTTTTCTGTGAAAAACGTCGGAAAAACCGGTCGTTTTTCAGGTCAAAAACGCTGTAACTCCTTCATTTTTTCAGATTATGAAAATTTTCTAGCATTCCGCAGTTCGAAATTCAAAGACAATTCGTAAAATAAAAAGAATTACTTAAAATTTGACATTTTATTTTTTTGCATTTTTTTTAGCAAAGGCTAACCCCTTATGAAAATTTTCAATTTTCGATGCGCAAAAATTTTTCGAGTTGAATATACAGTATTGAAGGTTATGGCAAAAAATTCTGATAAGTGCAACTCCCATGATTTTTATTCAAAAAACAAGCTCAAAATCGCATAATTAATATTGGAAAAATGGTAAAAAAAATCGAGGTGAGTTTGAAATTGGTGTAACATATTTAGTTTTGCGAATTTCAAACTTCTGAGGACACCGTTGGATTCGTGAAGAAATTCTCTTTCCGTAGTGGTGCCGGACGAATCAATACTATTTCCCATTTCCTTGAAATCTTCAGTGTATTGCATCAAAATCGCATAATTCATATCCCAAAAATTCAAAAAACCAACTTGAGTTTGCAGTTGCTGTAACTTCCCTATTTTGGCAAACCTTACAAATTTTCCGTTTGATTCGTGACAAAGATCCCTTTCCGTAGAGGTGCTACATGAAGCGATACTGTAAAGGTTGCTATGGAAAACATCGCAACAAACCAATTTATTTTGGGCGTAAAAATTCAAAGTCGTTTTCAAGGCCAACTACGCTGTAACTCCTTCATTTTTTCGAATTTTGAAAATTTTCTAGAATTCCGCAGTTCGAAGTTCAATAGACAAAATTACTTAAATTTTAACATTTTATTTTTTTTGCATTTTTTTAGCAAATTTTTTTATGAACATTTTCAATTTTCGATGCGCAAAAATTTTTCGAGTTGAATATACAGTATTGAAGGTTATGGCTAAAAATTCGGATAAATGCAACTCCTATGATTTTTATTCCAAAAACAAGCTCAAAATCGCATAATTAATATTGGAAAAATGGTAAAAAAAAATCGAGGTGGGTTTGAAATTGGTGTAACATCTTTAGTTTTGCGAATTTCAAAATTCTGAGGACACGATTGGATTCGTCAAGAAAATCTCTTTCCGTAATGATGCTCGACAGAGCAATACCTTTTTCTATTTCTTTGAAAACGTTAAAGTATTGCTTCAAAATCTCATAATTGATATCCAAAAATTCAAAAAAGCCAACTTGAATTTGCTATTGCTGGAACTTTCTTAGTTTTGCGAACTTCACAATTTTTCCGACACCGTTGTATTCGTAAGGAAAATGTCGTTCCGTATTGGTGCTAGATGAATCAATAATGTAAAGTTATCAATGAAAAACATGGCAAAAACTAAATTTTTTTGGCGTAAAAATTCAAGGTCGATTTCAAGGTCAAAATTGCTGTAACTCCTTAATTTTTTCGAATTTCTATAATATTCCAGCATTCCGCAGTTCGAGAATCGAAAACGATTCGTACAATAAAAAAAATTACTTAAAATTTCACATTTTATTTTTTTTTCCTTTTTTTGCAAAGGCCCTTATGAAAATTTTCAATTTTTGATGCGAAAAAATTTTTCGAGTTGAGTTTACAGTATTGAAGATTATGGCAAAAAAATTGGATTAGTACAACTACTATGTTTTTTCTTCAAAAAACAAGCTCAAAATCGCATAATTAATATTGGAAAAATGGTAAAAAAATCGAGATGAGTTTGAAATTGCTTAAACATCTTTAGTTTTGGGAATTTCAAAATCCTGAGGACACCATTGGATTTGTCAAGAAAATCCTTTCCGTAATGGTGCTGGACAAAGCAATACTCTTTCCTATTTCCTTGAAAACTTTGGACTATTGCTTCAAAATCGTATAATTTATATCCAAAAAATTAAAAAAAAACCAACTTGAGTTTGCATTTGCTGTAACTTCCTTAGTCTTGCAAATTTCACAATTTTTCAGACACCGTTGTATTCGTGAGGAAAATATCTTTGCGTGGTGGTGCTAGATGAAGCAATGTGTAACGTTTTGTATGAAAAACATCTCAAAAACCAAATCTTTTTTGGCATAAAAATTCAAGATCGTTTTCAAGGTCAAAAACGCTATAACTCCTTCATTTTTTCGAATTTCGATAATTTTCCACCATTCCGCAGTTCGAAATGCGAAGACAATTCGTTTAATAGGTAAAATTACTTAAATTTTCGGAATTAATTTTTTTTGCATTTTTTTTAGCAAAGGCTAACCCCTTATGAAAATTTTCAATTTTTGATGCAAAAAAATTTTTCGAGTTGAGTATACAGTATTGAAGATTATGGCAACAAATTCGGATTAGTGCAACTCCCATGATTTTTATTCAAAAAACAAGCTTAAAATCGCATAATTAATATCGGAAAAATGGTAAAAAAAATCGAGGTTGGTTTGAAATTGTTGTAACATCCTTAGTTTTGCGAACTTAAAAATTCTGAGGACACCGTTAAATTCGTGGCGAAAATCTCTTTCCGTAGTGCTGCTAGATGAAGCCATAATGTAAAGTTTTCTTTGAAAAACATCTCAAAAACCAAATTTTTTTTGGTGTGAAAATTCAAGGTCGTTTTCTAGGTCAAAAACACTATAACTCCTTCATTTTTTCGAAAAATTTTAAGCATTCCGTAGTTCGAAATTCGAAGACTATTCGTTAAATAAACAGAATTACTTAAATTTTTACATTTTATATTTTTTGATGTTTTTTAGCAAAGGCTAACCCCTTATGAAAATTTTCAATTTTTGATGCGAAAAAATTTTTCGAGTTGAATATACAGTATTGAAGGTTATGGCAAAAAACTCGGTTTAGTGAAACTCCTATGTTTATTCTCCAAAAAATAAGCTCAAAATTGCAAAAATTATATCCGAAGAATGGTTAAAAAATCAAGTTACATTTGAAATTTCTGTAACTTCTTTAGTTTTACGAACTTCAAAATTCTGAGCGCACATTTGGATTTGTGAAGAAACTCTCTTTCCGCAGTATTGCTGGATGTAGCAATTCTGTAAAGTTTTCTATGAAAAACGTCGCAACAAACCAATTTTTGTAGCGTAAAATTTTACAATCATTTTTATGGCCTCAAACGCAGTATCTTCTTTATTTCATTGAATTTCGAAAATTTTCAAGCATTTCGCAGTTCGAAATTCGAAGACTGTTCATAAAATAAACAGAATTACTTTCTCATTATTTTTTTTTTTTCTATTTTTAAGCAAAGGCTACCCCCTTATGAAAATTTTCAATTTTCGATGCGCAAAAATTTTTCGAGTTGAATATACAGTATTGAAGGTTATGGCAAAAAATTCGGATAAGTGCAACTCCCATGATTTTTATTACAAAAACAAGTTCAAAATCGCATAATTAATATTGGAAAAATGGTAAAAAAAAATCGAAGTGAGTTTGAAATTGGTGTAACATATTTAGTTTTGCGAATTTCAAACTTCTGAGGACACCGTTGGATTCGTCAAGAAAATCTATTTCCGTAATAGTGCTGGATGAAGCAATACTCTTTCCTATTTCCTTGAAAACTTTAGAGTATTGCTTCAAATTCGCATAATTGATATCAAAAAATTGAAAAAAGCCAACTTGAGTTTGCAATTGCTGGAACTTTCTTAGTTTTGCGAACTTCGAAATTCTGAGGACACCGTTAGATTCGTGGCGCTGCTAGATGAAGCCATAATGTAAAGTTTTCTTTGAAAAACATCTCAAAAACCAATTTTTTTTGGTGTGAAAATTCAAGGTCGTTTTCAAGGTCAAAAACACTATAACTCCTTCATTTTTTCGAAAAATTTTAAGCATTCCGTAGTTCGAAATTCGAAGACTATTCGTTAAATAAACAGAATTACTTAAATTTTTACATTTTATATTTTTTGATGTTTTTTAGCAAAGGCCAACCCCTTATGAAAATTTTCAATTTTTGATGCGAAAAAAATTTTCGAGTTTAGTATACAGTATTGAAGGTTATGGCAAAAAACTCGGTTTGTTGAAACTCCTATGTTTGTTCTTCAAAAAATAAGCTCAAAATTGCAAAAATTATATCCGAAAAAAGTAAAAAAATCAAATTACATTTGAAATTTCTGTAACTTCTTTAGTTTTACGAACTTCAAAATTCTGAGCGCACAGTTGGATTTGTGAAGAAACTCTCTTTCCGCAGTATTGCTGGATGTAGCAATTCTGTAAAGTTTGCTATGAAAAACATCGCAAAAAACCAATTTTTCTGGCGTAAAATTTTACAATCGTTTTTATGGCCTCAAACGCAGTATCTCCGTTATTTTATTGAATTTCGAACATTTTCAAGCATTTCGCAGTTTGAAATTCGAACACTGTTCATAAAATAAATAGAATTACTTTCCCATTACTTTTTTTCTATTTTTAAGCAAAGGCTACCCCCTTATGAAGCTTTTCAATCTTTGATGAGAAAAACTCTTCCAGTTGAGTATTGTTATTATATTAATATTTATTTTTTCTTTCTGTACAATACGACAAATTTACAAATGCAAACAAACTATGTACTGTTTTAATTATTCAATTAATTATTATTTGATTGTTCATTCTCTTCTTCAAAACCCCCAATAGATTGAACTCCTTATCCCATCGGCTCACAGCAATGCAAGTGTCTTAATCTTGATAAAGGTTTCGTAAGGATATTGGCGACCATATCATTGGTGTTAATGTATTCGATAGCTTATTTCTTATCGTTTCTCAATTCTTTGAACAAGGTTCCCAACCTTAATGCTTCTGGAGCAGAGGCTGTTACAGCCATATATTCTATTTCAGTTGTTGGTAACGCTGTGGTTGGCTTTTTTCCAAGAAATACTCCCATTCTAAAACATGAAAATGTGACCTGAAGTGGACTTCCATTCATCAAGGACACTTGACCAATCTGCATCAGAAAATCCATTTGCAAATTGAAGCTTGTAATCCAAATGTATGATATCTGAAAGAAAAGCAGAAGAAAGCAATTTGTGGCATAAGCGAATCGGCCATATGGATAATTAAACGTTAAGAAAAATGGCTTCATGAGATGTTATAGGTGTAAATCAATGTGAAATAACCAACGATCATTATGGTCCAATGGAGACATCCTCAATTGGTGGTTCGCAATATATTCTAACATTTATCTACCATTTCTCTAGAAAATAATTTATCTATTTAATGAAGCGGAAATTTGAAATTGCGATAAATTTGTTGAATTCAAGAATTATGCTGAAGATCAAACAGGAAGAAAAATTAAATCCGTAAGAAGCGACAACGGCACAGAATTTTGCAATGGAAGAATGAAGCAGATAATGATTGACAACGGCATTTATCATCAAATGACGGTACAATATTCACCTCAGCAAAATGGTGTATCCGAAAGAATGAACCGTGCCATAGATGAGAAAACGAGATGTCTTCTTTAAACACACTCTTGTTTGCCAAAGAAGTTCTGGGCCCATAATCTGTTATTACATTAAGAGTTTTACAACGAATGAAAAAAATATTTTTTCTTTTTATACAATAAACCAAATTTCGAAAACAAACTATGTTCTGTTTTATTTATTCCATGGAAAGTAGTATATTAGGTTGTTCATTCTCTTTCTTCATAGGGGTTGCACTAAACCGAGTTGTTTGCCATAAACTATAATACTGTTTATTCAACTCAAAAGATATTTTCGCATCAAAAAATGAAATTTGATTTCTTAAACTTTTTTCGGATATAATTTATGCGATTTTGAGTTTGTTTTTCAAAGAAAAAACATAGGAATTGCACTTAACCGAGTTTTTTACCATAATCTTCAATAGTGTATACTCAACTCGAAATATCTTTTCGCATCAAAAATTTAAAATTTTCTTAAGGGGTTAGCCTTTGCTAATAAAATTCAAAAAATAATGAAATGTGAAATTTTAAGTAATACTGCTTACTTAACGAATAGTCTTCGAATTTCGAACTACGGAATGCTTAAAAATTTTCGAAATTCGAAAAAATAAAGAAGTTACAGCGTTATTGGTCTTGAAAACGTCTTCATATTTTTACGCCTAAAATATATTGGTTTTTGCCATGTTTTGCATAGCAACCGTTACAGTATCGCTTTATGCAACACCTCTACGAAAAGAAATTTTCGTCACAAATCCAACGGTGTCCGACAACTTGTAAAGTTCGCAAAACTGAGGAAGTTACAGCAGTTGCAAGCTCACGTTGGTTTTTTGAAGTTTTGAATATCAATTATGCGATTTTGAAGAAATACTCTATAGTTTTCAAGGAAATAGGAGAGGTTATTCCTTCGTCTAGCACTACTACGGAAAGAGATTTTCTTGACGAATCCAACGGTGTCCTCAGAAGTTTGAAATTCGCAAAACTAAATATGTTACACCAATTTCAAACTCACCTCGATTTTTTTTACCATTTTTCCAATATTAATTATGCGATTTTGAGCTTGTTTTTTGAATAAAAATCATGGGAGTTGCACTTATCAGAATTTTTTGCCATAACCTTCAATACTGTATATTCAACTCGAAAAATTTTTGCGCATCGAAAATTGAAAATTTTCATAAGGGGTTAGCCTTTGCTAAAAAAATGCAAAAAAATAAAATGTTAAAATTTAAGTAATTTTGTCTATTGAACGAATTGTCTTCGAATTTCGAACTGCGGAATGCTAAAAAATTTTCAAAATTCGAAAAAATGAAGGAGTTACAGCGTTTTTGACCTTGAAAACGACCTTGATTTTTACGCCAAAAAAGTTTGGGTTTTTCGATGTTTTTCACAGAAAACGTTACATTATTGCTTCATCTGGCACCACTACGAAAAGAGATTTTCGCCACGAATCCAACGGTGTCCTCAGAATTTCGAAGTTCGCAAAACTAAGAAAGTTCCAGCAATTGCAAACTCAAGTTGGCTTTTTTGAATTTTTGGATATCAATTATGCGAATTTGAAGCAATACTCTAAAGTTTTCAAGGAAATAAGAAAGAGTATTGCTTTGTCCAGCACCATTACGGAAAGGATTTTCTTGACAAATCCAATGGTGTCCTCAGAAGTTTGAAATTCGCAAAACTAAATATGTTACACCAATTTCAAACTCACCTCGATTTTTTTTACCATTTTTCCAATATTAATTATGCGATTTTGAGCTTGTTTTTTGAATAAAAATCATGGGAGTTGCACTTATCAGAATTTTTTGCCATAACCTTCAATACTGTATATTCAACTCGAAAAATTTTTGCGCATCGAAAATTGAAAATTTTCATAAGGGGTTAGCCTTTGCTAAAAAAATGCAAAAAAAAATAAAATGTTAAAATTTAAGTAATTTTGTCTATTGAACGAATTGTCTTCGAATTTCGAACTGCGGAATGCTAAAAAATTTTCAAAATTCGAAAAAATGAAGGAGTTACAGCGTTTTTGACCTTGAAAACGACCTTGAATTTTTACGCCAAAAAAATTTGGGTTTTTCGATGTTTTTCACAGAAAACGTTACATTATTGCTTCATCTGGCACCACTACGAAAAGAGATTTTCGCCACGAATCCAACGGTGTCCTCAGAATTTCGAAGTTCGCAAATCTAAGAAATTTCCAGCAATTGCAAACTCAAGTTGGCTTTTTTGAATTTTTGGATATCAATTATGCGAATTTGAAGCAATACTCTAAAGTTTTCAAGGAAATAGGAAAGAGTATTGCTTCATCCAGCACCATTGCGGAAAGGGATTTTCTAGACAAATCCAACGGTGTCCTCAGAAGTTTGAAATTCGCAAAACTAAAGATGTTACAACAATTTCAAACCAACCTCGATTTTTTTACCATTTTTCCGATATTAATTATGCGATTTTAAGCTTGTTTTTTGAATAAAAATCATGGGAGTTGCACTAATCCGAATTTGTTGCCATAATCTTCAATACTGTATACTCAACTCGAAAAATTTTTTTTGCATCAAAAATTGAAAATTTTCATAAATGTTAGCCTTTGCTAAAAAAATGCAAAAAAAATTAATTCCGAAAATTTAAGTAATTTTACCTATTAAACGAATTGTCTTCGCATTTCGAACTGCGGAATGGTGGAAAATTATCGAAATTCGAAAAAATGAAGGAGTTATAGCGTTTTTGACCTTGAAAACGATCTTGAATTTTTATGCCAAAAAAGATTTGGTTTTTGAGATGTTTTTCATACAAAACGTTACACATTGCTTCATCTAGCACCACCACGCAAAGATATTTTCCTCACGAATACAACGGTGTCTGAAAAATTGTGAAATTTGCAAGACTAAGGAAGTTACAGCAAATGCAAACTCAAGTTGGTTTTTTTTTAATTTTTTGGATATAAATTATACGATTTTGAAGCAATAGTCCAAAGTTTTCAAGGAAATAGGAAAGAGTATTGCTTTGTCCAGCACCATTACGGAAAGGATTTTCTTGACAAATCCAACGGTGTCCTCAGAAGTTTGAAATTCGCAAAACTAAATATGTTACACCAATTTCAAACTCACCTCGATTTTTTTTACCATTTTTCCAATATTAATTATGCGATTTTGAGCTTGTTTTTTGAATAAAAATCATGGGAGTTGCACTTATCAGAATTTTTTGCCATAACCTTCAATACTGTATATTCAACTCGAAAAATTTTTGCGCATCGAAAATTGAAAATTTTCATAAGGGGTTAGCCTTTGCTAAAAAAATGCAAAAAAAAATAAAATGTTAAAATTTAAGTAATTTTGTCTATTGAACGAATTGTCTTCGAATTTCGAACTGCGGAATGCTAAAAAATTTTCAAAATTCGAAAAAATGAAGGAGTTACAGCGTTTTTGACCTTGAAAACGACCTTGAATTTTTACGCCAAAAAAATTTGGGTTTTTCGATGTTTTTCACAGAAAACGTTACATTATTGCTTCATCTGGCACCACTACGAAAAGAGATTTTCGTCACGAATCCAACGGTGTCCTCATAATTTCGAAGTTCGCAAAACTAAGAAAGTTCCAGCAATTGCAAACTCAAGTTGGCTTTTTTCAATTTTTGGATATCAATTATGCGAATTTGAAGCAATACTCTAAAGTTTTTAAGGAAATAGGAAAGTGTATTGCATCATCCAGCACTATTACGGAAAGAGATTTTCTTGACAAATCCAACGGTGTCCTCAGAAGTTTGAAATTCGCAAAACTAAATATGTTACACCAATTTCAAACTCACCTCGATTTTTTTTTACCATTTTTCCAATATTAATTATGCGATTTTGAGCTTGTTTTTTGAATAAAAATCATGGGAGTTGCACTTATCCGAATTTTTTGCCATAACCTTCAATACTGTATATTCAACTCGAAAAATTTTTGCGCATCGAAAATTGAAAATTTTCATAAGGGGTTAGCCTTTGCTAAAAAAATGCAAAAAAAAATAAAATGTTAAAATTTAAGTAATTTTGTCTATTGAACGAATTGTCTTTGAATTTCGAACTGCGGAATGCTAAAAAATTTTCAAAATTCGAAAAAATGAAGGAGTTACAGCGTTTTTGACCTTGAAAACGACCTTGAATTTTTACGCCAAAAAAATTTGGGTTTTTCGATGTTTTTCACAGAAAACGTTACATTATTGCTTCATCTGGCACCACTACGAAAAGAGATTTTCGCCACGAATCCAACGGTGTCCTCAGAATTTCGAAGTTCGCAAATCTAAGAAATTTCCAGCAATTGCAAACTCAAGTTGGCTTTTTTGAATTTTTGGATATCAATTATGCGAATTTGAAGCAATACTCTAAAGTTTTCAAGGAAATAGGAAAGAGTATTGCTTCATCCAGCACCATTGCGGAAAGGGATTTTCTAGACAAATCCAACGGTGTCCTCAGAAGTTTGAAATTCGCAAAACTAAAGATGTTACAACAATTTCAAACCAACCTCGATTTTTTTTACCATTTTTCCGATATTAATTATGCGATTTTAAGCTTGTTTTTTGAATAAAAATCATGGGAGTTGCACTAATCCGAATTTGTTGCCATAATCTTCAATACTGTATACTCAACTCGAAAAATTTTTTTTGCATCAAAAATTGAAAATTTTCATAAATGTTAGCCTTTGCTAAAAAAATGCAAAAAAAATTAATTCCGAAAATTTAAGTAATTTTACCTATTAAACGAATTGTCTTCGCATTTCGAACTGCGGAATGGTGGAAAATTATCGAAATTCGAAAAAATGAAGGAGTTATAGCGTTTTTGACCTTGAAAACGATCTTGAATTTTTATGCCAAAAAAGATTTGGTTTTTGAGATGTTTTTCATACAAAACGTTACACATTGCTTCATCTAGCACCACCACGCAAAGATATTTTCCTCACGAATACAACGGTGTCTGAAAAATTGTGAAATTTGCAAGACTAAGGAAGTTACAGCAAATGCAAACTCAAGTTGGTTTTTTTTTAATTTTTTGGATATAAATTATACGATTTTGAAGCAATAGTCCAAAGTTTTCAAGGAAATAGGAAAGAGTATTGCTTTGTCCAGCACCATTACGGAAAGGATTTTCTTGACAAATCCAACGGTGTCCTCAGAAGTTTGAAATTCGCAAAACTAAATATGTTACACCAATTTCAAACTCACCTCGATTTTTTTTACCATTTTTCCAATATTAATTATGCGATTTTGAGCTTGTTTTTTGAATAAAAATCATGGGAGTTGCACTTATCAAATTTTTTGCCATAACCTTCAATACTGTATATCCAACTCGAAAAATTTTTGCGCATCGAAAATTGAAAATTTTCATAAGGGGTTAGCCTTTGCTAAAAAAATGCAAAAAAAAATAAAATGTTAAAATTTAAGTAATTTTGTCTATTGAACGAATTGTCTTCGAATTTCGAACTGCGGAATGCTAAAAAATTTTCAAAATTAGAAAAAATGAAGGAGTTACAGCGTTTTTGACCTTGAAAACGACCTTGAATTTTTACGCCAAAAAAATTTGGGTTTTTCGATGTTTTTCACAGAAAACGTTACATTATTGCTTCATCTGGCACCACTACGAAAAGAGATTTTCGTCACGAATCCAACGGTGTCCTCATAATTTCGAAGTTCGCAAAACTAAGAAAGTTCCAGCAATTGCAAACTCAAGTTGGCTTTTTTCAATTTTTGGATATCAATTATGCGAATTTGAAGCAATACTCTAAAGTTTTTAAGGAAATAGGAAAGTGTATTGCATCATCCAGCACTATTACGGAAAGAGATTTTCTTGACAAATCCAACGGTGTCCTCAGAAGTTTGAAATTCGCAAAACTAAATATGTTACACCAATTTCAAACTCACCTCGATTTTTTTTTACCATTTTTCCAATATTAATTATGCGATTTTGAGCTTGTTTTTTGAATAAAAATCATGGGAGTTGCACTTATCCGAATTTTTTGCCATAACCTTCAATACTGTATATTCAACTCGAAAAATTTTTGCGCATCGAAAATTGAAAATTTTCATAAGGGGTTAGCCTTTGCTAAAAAAATGCAAAAAAAAATAAAATGTTAAAATTTAAGTAATTTTGTCTATTGAACGAATTGTCTTCGAATTTCGAACTGCGGAATGCTAAAAAATTTTCAAAATTCGAAAAAATGAAGGAGTTACAGCGTTTTTGACCTTGAAAACGACCTTGAATTTTTACGCCAAAAAAAATTTGGGTTTTTCGATGTTTTTCACAGAAAACGTTACATTATTGCTTCATCTGGCACCACTACGAAAAGAGATTTTCGCCACGAATCCAACGGTGTCCTCAGAATTTCGAAGTTCGCAAAACTAAGAAATTTCCAGCAATTGCAAACTCAAGTTGGCTTTTTTGAATTTTTGGATATCAATTATGCGAATTTGAAGCAATACTCTAAAGTTTTCAAGGAAATAGGAAAGAGTACTGCTTCATCCAGCACTATTACGGAAAGAGATTTTCGCCACGAATCCAACGGTGTCCTCAGAAGTTTGAAATTCGCAAAACTAAATATGTTACACCAATTTCAAACTCACCTCGATTTTTTTACCATTTTTCCAATATTAATTATGCGATTTTGAGCTTGTTTTTTGAATAAAAATCATGGGAGTTGCTCTTATCCGAATTTTTTGCCATAACCTTCAATACTGTATATTCAACTCGAAAAATTTTTGAGCATCGAAAATTGAAAATTTTTTGCTAAAAAAATGCAAAAAAAATAAAATGTTAAAATTTAAGTAATTTTGTCTATTGAACGAATTGTCTTCGAATTTCGAACTGCAGAATGCTAAAAAATTTTCAAAATTCGAAAAAATGAAGGAGTTACAGCGTTGTAGGATTTAAAACGACTTTGAAGTTTTACGAAAATAAATTGGTTTTTGTTATGTTTTGCATAGCAACCTTTACAGTATCGCTTTATGCAACACCTCTACGAAAAGGGATTTTCGTTACAATACAACGGTGTTCGACAAATTGTAAAGTTCGCAAAACTGAGGAAGTTACAGCAGTAGCAAGCTCACGTTGGTTTTTTGAAGTTTTGAATATCAATTATGCGATTTTGAAGCAATACTCTAAAGTTTTCAAGGAAATAGGAGAGGTTATTCCTTCGTCCAGCACTACTACGGAAAGAGATTTTCTTGACGAATCCAACGGTGTCCTCAGAAGTTTGAAATTCGCAAAACTAAATATGTTACACCAATTTCAAACTCACCTCGATTTTTTTACCATTTTTCCAATATTAATTATGCGATTTTGAGCTTGTTTTTTGAATAAAAATCATGGGAGTTGCACTTATCCGAATTTTTTGACATAACCTTCAATACTGTATATTCAACTCGAAAAATTTTTGCGCATCGAAAATTGAAAATTTTCATAAGGGGTTAGCCTTTGCTAAAAAAATGCAAAAAAAATAAAATGTTAAAATTTAAGTAATTTTGTCTATTGAACGAATTGTCTTCGAATTTCGAACTGCGGAATTCTAAAAAATTTTTAAAATTCGAAAAAAGGAAGGAGTTACAGCGTTGTTAACCTTGAAAACAGCGTTGAATTTTTACGCCAAAAAAAAATTGGGTTTTTCGATGTTTTTCACAGAAAACGTTACATTATTGCTTCATCTGGCACCACTACGAAAAGAAATTTTCGCCACGAATCCAACGGTGTCCTCAGAATTTCGAAGTTCGCAAAACTAAGAAAGTTCCAGCAATTGCAAACTCAAGTTGGCTTTTTTGAATTTTTGGATATCAATTATGCGAATTTGAAGCAATACTCTAAAGTTTTCAAGGAAATTGGGAAGTGTATCGCTTCATCCAGCACCAACAGAATCGGTTAGGTTAGGTTGAAAATATGGTGCAGATATTAATCCACCCCATGTCACTATGGACACAGACCTAAGCCAGTAAGCCAGTTGTGCGCTATAAAAACTATAAAGTAACCTCTAAAAAGAAAATTTAAAGTTAGGAATTCCGTGCTACTTACAAAATCCTTAATTGTTTTCAAAACCAACCCCCTAAGTTGGTTCATTTCTGATATTGTGTCGCCACCTAAGTGCCGGTATCTGTTAGACGCTAAAGCCGGGCAATGGCAAAGGAAATGCTCCAATGTCTCATAATCTTCTCCACATGCCCTACACATGCTATCGCTTGCTGCATCGATTTTAGATAAGTGAGCTCCTAGTCCTATGTGTCCCGTTATAATACCAATAGCTATACTGACCTCCATCTTACTTCCTTTCACTTATAGCTTTGTCTTCTTACGATCTGGATGCCCCCATAGGATTTTCGCCGTCCTACCGACCGTTTCGCTGTCGTCGCCCACTTCCTTAACTCGGACTGCGGCAACCCAAAAGGCTTCAGGTTAACTATGTTTATTAACGGCAGTCCACTGGCCTTTACAGCCAAATCGTCTGCCCTTTCATTTCCCCTTACTTTGTTGTGGCACGGCGCCCAAACGATACGGATTGTCCCATCCTCAGTGAAGGCATTAATCTCCTTCTTACACTGCAAGGCTGTTCATGACCTTACCGTCCTGGTTGTTGCCCTTATGGCAATTTCACTGTCGGTAGAGATGTTCACACTCGACGTCCTCGCGTAAGCACTACACCACTTGACGCATTCCGTGATCGCCCGGATCTCCGCCTGCCGGACCCTATTATGGTCAGGCGGTCTAAACAGATCTCAGTCCCTGGGTTTTCAATGTATACCCTCAGGCCCATTCTGTCCTCTAGCTTTGATCCATCCGTGTAATATGATCTTCCAGATGGCAATACTAGAGTTTCGTCTATCCAAGACTGTGCCAATGGCAGCAATGCATCGCACTCGACTTCAAGGTTTATCTGAGGTATCCGATTGGAAACCTCTATCCTTCCTTCCAGGTTTCCTATCGTCGCCTCGATTATACCACGATGGTATGAGCTGCTCCCATCCTCAATCCAGTCTTCCATTCTTCCATCGCCTTAAGTCTCATAGTGGCTGCCTCACACTTAATCTGTATGTCAATGGGTCGGATATCTAGAATAGTCCCCAGTGCCCTAGTGGGCAGAATCGGTGAACAAATGAACTTTTTTTTTGCAATATTTCTCAAAATCGGAAGAATATATGTATGATAGCTATATCTAAATCTGATCCGATTTCGAGCAAGCTCCTCAGATACTGTGGCAGTCGTCGACGAAAGCGTTTTGCAAAATTTTTGCAAGATGGGTCAATAAATGCGCTTCCAATTTTCGTCCAATCGTCTTCATATTTGGTACAGGCAAGTTTTTCGGCCTAGAGACGAAGCCTATTGGATATAGCTCCCATACTAACAGTAACACTGAGACAGTGAGTCCTTTGATTTCACAACCAAACAGTAAAGGCTGAAACTTTGGCGGATAGACCATCTTCCTTCCGATTTTTTGGATTTACTTCTTTATTATACCCTGCACCATAGAATGAGGCTACACTAGTTTCGTCATTCCGTTTGTAACACCTTAAAGTATTCATCTAAGGCCCCATAAACTTTATATATTCTTGATCGTCAAGACATTCTAAGCCGATCTGGACATGTCCGTTCGTCTGTCGAAAGCACGCTTACTTTCGAAGAAGTAAAGCTAGGTGCTTGAAATTTTGCACAAATACTTTGAATTAGTGGAGATCGGTGTGGATTGTAAATGGGCCCAATCAGTTCATGTTTTGATAAAGCTTTAGCTTCTACAGGGTGCAATTCTAATCCGATTAGGCTGAAATGTATATGTCAAGTATGGTCTAAATCAGTTCATAACCTTATATAGCTGATCTCCCGATTACACTTCTTGAGTGTAATCCGATATGTCTGAAATTTTGCACACATCGTTTTGGTATGACTTCCAGCAACTGTGTCAAGTATGGTCCAATTCAGTCTATAACCTGTTATAGCCGCTATATAAATCGATCTCGTGATTTGACTTCTTGCGTCCTGGAAGGCGCACTTCATAACCAATTGCACTGTTATGTTGCATATGCCATTTGGTATGACTTCCAACCTCAATATGCTCAGAAATCGTTTTATATGGCAGCTATATAAAGCTATTAACCGATTTAGACCATACTTGACACAGTTAAGTATGGTCTAAATCGGTTAATAACCTTATATAGCTGCCATATAAACCGATTTCTGAGCATCTTGAGCGCGCAATTGTTACTCAATTTGCTTAAAATTTTGGAGATGATATTTTCCTATGACTTTAACGGCGTGACAAGTACGATTCATATCGACCAATAAATGATATAGCTCAAATATATTTTAATAAGTCATTTCGGCCGAACTTAGCAGGCCTCCACTTCTTTTTACTCTAAAACTAAAAACTTTCTATTGAAAAACTAAATAAATTATAATGACATTGTTTAGTTTTAATTAAATAACCTTTTGAACTACATCTAATTGACTTTTAAAATGTTAAGCATTTGCTTGACCATTTAGTGTACCATTCCATCAGCAGTTACCACAAAAATAATTCAAATTGTTGCTCATATTTGACCCTCATCCACTTATTGACCGAAAACAAGCAACCAGAAAATGAACATATGAATTGGAAATTGAATATTTGTATATTTATGTATTTACAGGCCTATGTAAAACTAAATGAATTTTAAATTAATTTTGTAATTTTCAATTCATTAGTCATGAATCAAAAGGGGTTCAGACTTTATGAATAATAAATTCGGCTGCATTTATAGAAAGCAATTTTAATTTAATTTAAACTTATGGATATTTTTTGTTTTGTTTTATAGTAAAAAAAAACACACACACACATCAACTAATTAAAATTTATTGATGTGGAGGCGACTAGTAAAAGCCAATGAATGCTCCTTTGGGGTTTGTTAAAAAATATTCATTGGCTTTATGAGAAAGCCATAATGAGTTGCATTTCTAAAAGTGCAAAAAATAGGAATTCTATACCACTTCAAATGAGACAAAACTAATGGTAGGAGTTAAAAAGGCTGGCTGAAATAAAATTAAATCCTCAAAGAATCCACAAAGAATGCAACATTATTGATTTAATTCCGTAACACCAGCGAGCTTCTTTATTTTAGTTATATATATAAAATTTCCAAAGGTAATAAAGGACAAGCATAATGAATAGCGATATCCAACTATGAAGACCCTTCAATTGTATTATACTCTACCCAGTATAGTGAAAGAAAAACCAGTAAGGAAAAGCAAAAGTCGGGCGGAGCCGACTATGTAATACCCTACATCCACCCTACAATTATAAATTGGGGAAATACATAAATATATATGTATATGAGAGCTATATCTAAATCTGAACCGACTTTTAAACAGATCGTTTGAAAATTCTTGTAACTACGGCCATATAAGTGCAAATCCGGCGATAAATATACATGAAAGCTATATCCAAATCTGAACCGATTTTGATGATATCTCGCAGATATGTTAAGATCAGTATCAAAACAATCCTTGCCAAATTTTGTGTAGATCGGTTGAAAATTTTAGCCACAACGAATATTTAAGTGCGAATCGGGCGATACGTACGTATGGGAGCTATATCCAAATCTAAACCGATTTTGATGAAATCTCGCAGGTATGTTCAGATCAGTAACAAAACAATCCGTGCCAAATTTTGTGCAGATCGGTTGAAAATTGTAGTTACTACGGTCATTTAAGTGGAAATCGGGCGATACGTATATATGGGAGCTATATCTAAATCTGAACCGATTTTGATGAAATTTCAAAAATGTGTTACAATCGGTAACAAAACACTCCGTGCCAAATTTTGTGTAGATCGGTTGAAAATTGTAGTTACTACGGTCAGTATAGTGCTAATCGGGCTATACATAAATATGGGAGCTATATCGAAATCTGAACCGATTTTGATGAAATTTTGAAAATATGTTACAATCTGTAACAAATTAGTCCATGCAAAATTTTGTGCAGATCGGTTAAAAATTGCAGCTACAACGGCTATTTAAGTGCAAATCGGGCGATATGTATATATGGGAGCTATATCTAAATCTGAACCGATTTTGATGAAATTCTACAGTTATGTTAAAATTAGTAACAAAACAATCCGTGCCAAATTTTTTGCAGATCGGTTGAAAATTGTCCTTACTATGATCATTTAAGTGCAAATCGGCCTATACATATATATGGGAGCTATATCTAAATCTGAACCGATTTGGGCTAAATTTTGAAGATATGTTACAATCGTTAACAGAACAATCCGTGCCAAATTTTGTGCAGATCGGTTGAAAATTGTCCTTACCAGGGCCATTTAAGTGCAAATCGGTCGAGACATATATATGGGAGCTATATCTAAATCTGAACCGATTTTGATGAAATTTTGAAAATATGTTACAATCTATAACAAAACAATCTGTGCCAAATTTTGTGCAGATCGGTTGAAAATTGTCCTTTCTACAGCCACTCAAGTGCAAATCGGGCGATACATATATATGGGAGCTATATCTAAATCTGAACCGATTTTGATGAAATTTTTCAGTTATGTTAAAATTAGTAACAAAACAATCCATGTCAAATTTTGTGCAGATCGGTTGAAAGTTGTACTTACTACGGCCATTTTAAGTGCAAATCGGCCGATACATTTATATGGGAGCTATATCTAAATTTGAACCGATTTTGATGAAATTTCCCACGTAGCCTTTGATGCTTTCCTTATGCTGATTGGAGTACTTGCCACGGTCTCCTGCCCATCCTGCAGAATCATTGCATATCCTGGCGGGAGTACTTACCACGGATTCCCGTCTATCCTGTTGAATCCTTTCGTATCCTTACGGTAGTACTTACCACGATCTCCTGTCCATCCTGTAGAATTCCTGCGTATCCTAACGGTAGTACTTACCACGGTCTCCTATCTATTCTGTAGAATCCTTGCATATCCTGGCGGAAGTACTTTCCACTTTCCTTTCTATCCTTTAGAATCCTAGCGTATTCTTACGGGAGCATCTACCACGGTCTCCTGCCTATCCTGGCGGGAGTACATACCACGGTCCCTGTCTAACCTGTAGAATCCTTGCATATCCTGGCTGGAGTACTTACCACAGTCTCCTGTCTATCCTATAGAATCCTAGCATATCCTGACGGGAGTACTTACCATGGTCTCCTGGATTTCCTGTAGAATCCTAGCATATCCTGGAGGGAGTACTTACCACGGTCTCCTGTCTATCCTGTAGAATCCTTACTGTAGTACTTACCACGGTCTCCTATCTATCCTGTAGAATCCTTGCGTATCTATACGGGAGCATCTACCACGGTCTCCTGCCTATCCTGTAGAATCCTTGTAAGTCCTGGCGGGAGTGCTTACCACGGTCTCCTGGCTATGCTGCAGAATTCTGGCATATCCTTACGGGAATACTTACCACCGTCTCCTGACTATCCTGTAGAATCCTTGCCGTGGTTTCCCGCATTATCCTTGCTTAAGTACTTACTAATGTCTCTTACCGTAGTTTTCATCATTGTCCTGGCTTGAGTACTTACTAAGGTCTCTTGCCGTAGTTTTCCTCCTTGTCCTTGCTTGAGTACTCATTAAGGTCTCTTGCCGTAGTTTCTCTCATTGTCCTTGCTTGAGTTTTTAATAAGGTCTCTTGCCTCAGTTTCTTCATTGTCCTGGCTTGAGTACTTACTTAGATCTGTTGCCGTAATTTTCCTCCTTAACCTTGAGTGAACACTTATTAATGTCTCGCGTTGTAGCCTTCAACCCTAATTCCCACAGATTGACCTCACGTTCCCCTGATTTCCGCTCTTTTAATTGACAATCGCCGAGCCAGGAAACCCCGTTCCCTTTCCGAGTCCTTAGTAGAGTACTTACCAAGGTCCCTACTCGCGATATCCCCGAGAGTACCACCGTGAACCCACCGAGAAGAACCCTCCGAGATAGAGTACTTACCAAGGTCTCTGTCACCAATATCAGGACATTCCAGGAAGAATGCCTACCCACTTGTTTCGGAAGCCTGGGTCAACGCCTTAGAGATTTGTTCCATATTTTTCTCCTAAAAATAAGCAGCCTTAAATCATCTCATACCAATAAACATTAAATTTAAAACCTGCCCTCTCTCATCTTTCTCTTAGTGTCGCACAATCAATAAAATTCTGTGACGTATCCTCGGCCCGGCGAGCTTACCCCAGCGCTAAGGGAAACCTGTCGTTACACCTTCAGTGCCAAGATATTCACTTTGGCCGTATGTTACGAGGTTTGCCTTTTATATTTCGGAATTGGACAACCCTTGTGTTGCAATCTGCCAACTGACAGCTCTATCGTAAAGCTTGACATTTTTCAGGTTATACGTACTCAGAACGTTTTGACATACGAGCGCTTTTTGTGTTGTTTACTGTAACTTAAAAGATTCATCTCGCAGAAAAAATGGAATTTAATCGTGAACAATTTCGTGCGATTTTTTTTAACAACTTTCGACGTGGATTAACTCAATAACAGTGCATCGATGAACTTAATTCAATTTATGGCGATGAAGCTCCATCAAGGACCAGTGTTTATCGATGGTAAGGTGAATTCAACCGAGGTCGTAGTTCCATCCAAAACGTACAAAATCAGTTGTCGTTACAAAAATCATTGATGCTGAGCGCCAACTAATATTGCGAGATCGTCATGTGACCTATCGTAAGATTGAGACCCATTTTCACTGACTCTCTATCGATTCTTTCAAAGGCTGCAGCTACAACTTCCGGTGACCGGCTTTGTAGTCAACAAAGAGATGGTAGGTGTTGATTTGTCCTTCTTTGGTCTTTTCCAGGATTTGGCGCAGTGTGAATATCTGGTCCATGGTGGATTTACCAGGTCTAAAGCCGCATTGGTAGGGCCTAATTATCTCATTGACTTTAGGTTTAAATCTTTCACACAGTACGATCAAGAGTATCTTGTATGTGATAGGGAGGAGACTTATTCCTCTGTAATTGCCACATTCAGTCTTTTCTCCTCTCTTGTGCGCGGGACATAGTATGCTGAGGTTCCAATCATTGGGTATGCGTTCTTCCAGCCAAATTGCGCAGCCGATGTGATGTATATGCTTTATCAAAGTGTCGCTCCCGATCTTAAATAGTTCAGCGGGTAACCCGTCTGCTCCTGCTGCCTTGTTGTATCTTGATATAGCCCCCATATTTACCTATCTTTATCAATTTAAGGTCTTTGGCTCATTTAAGTCACATTTATTTTCCGATTTCGTTGAAATGTGAAACAGTGAGTTGTGTTGTGCTGCACTATATAACGACCTCCAAATTTAAAGTATTATGCCTATAAATAGTGAATTTATTAATTTATATATTATTTTACTTAAATTATGCACAACTAGTTCATACCGAGTATGGTTAATATAAGCCTATATTTCATTATAACTGTCTAAACAGACCGATCTCTCAATTAGAGCTCGTGAGCCCTTAACAGGTGTTTTAATTGTCCAATTTCGCCGAAATGTGGCATAACAAGTTATGTAAATCTCCCCGACATCCTTGTTCAATATGGCCCCGATCGGTCCAGACTTGGATGTAACTGCCATACATACCGATCTTCCGATGTAAGGTTTCAGGCCCATAAAAAATGAATTTGCTTACCGATTTCGCTGAAATTTAGCACAAAGAGTGGTGTTAAGCTTTTCCACATACGAACCGAGTATGGTCAAAGTCGGGCTATATTTGGATATAGCTGCCATATATACCGATCTCCTGTTTAAAGTTCTTTGGTCAATAAAAGCAGGTTTATTTCTCGAATTTTGCTATAGTTTCACATAGTGGGTTGTGTCAATATTGTTCAGATTGGTCTATATTTATTAAGCTTTAAGGCCCATAAAAGCCGTATTTGTGAAGCAATGAATTTTAAGCAACTAGTTTGTTTTAGACCCCTACATAGTCTTAATTTGGTGGAGATCGGGCCATAACGCAGTTAAAATATATATCCGAGGTGGTGGGTATCCAAAGTTCGGCCCGGCCAAACTTAATGCCTTTTTACTATCTTTTTTACAAACTGTACTGAATACAAAAAACCTCATCGTATTAAGTTAATTAATGCAATTATGTCAGCATATTAATTAACTATAAAAAAAGTCATAAACTACAATAAACAGTGTTAAGCTACTTGACATCCCATATTTATTAATTAATGTTGTTGTTAATAAGCAAATCCAATCATTTATATCTATAAAATACAATATTACGCAATGCATATTTTCTTTATTACTTCAGAGTTAAAGGCTATACAACCAGGAGATTATTTGTACATAGTTGACATAACATTGAAATACGTTTGAAAAAATCATAAAAAAAAGAAGTTGCAACGCTAGTAGTTAAATTAAATGTGTGTACAGCCTCAGCGAGGAAGCCAACGAATCGCAGAGTTTAGCATGTCAGCCTATGACACCTAATGCCACGGTTCAAATCCTGCAAAGAACATTAAAAACAAGTAAAAGCGAGCTAAGTTCGGCCGGGCCGAATCTTATATACCCTCCACCATTTGTCGAGTTTTTTTCCCGACATCTCTTCTTAGCCAAAACAGGATATAAGAAAAGATTTGCTCTGCTATTAGAGCGATATCAAGATATGGTCCGGCTTGGACCACAATTAAATTACATGTTGGAGACCTGTGTAAAATGTCAGCCAATTCGAATAAGAATTGCGCCCTTTGGGGGCTCAAGAAGTAAAATATAGAGATCGATTTATTTAGGAGCTGTATCGGGCTATAGACCGATTCAGACCATAATAAACACGTATGTTGGTGGTCATGAGGGAATCCGTCGTACAAAATTTCAAATCGGGTAATAAGTGCGACCTCTTGAGGCTCAAGTAGTCAAGATCCCAGATCGGTTTATATGGCAGCTATGTCAGGTTATGAACCGATTTGAACCTTATTTGACACAGTTGTTGAAAGTAAGAATAAAATACGTCTTGCAAAATTTCAGCCAAATCGGATAGGAATTGCGCCCTCTAGAAGCTCAAGAAGTCAAGTCCCCAGATCTGTTTACATTACAGCTATATCAGGATATGAACCATACTTGGCACAGCTATTGGAAATGATATTAAAACACCACGCGCAAAATTCCATTCCAATCGGATAAGAATTGCGCACTGTGGAGGCTCAAGAAGTCAAGACCCAAGATCGGTTTATATGGCAGCTATATCTGGTTATAAACCGATTTGGACCATACTTGGCACAGTTGTTGGATATCATAATAAAACACGTCGTGCAAACTTTCATTTCAATCGGATACGAATTGCGCACTCTGGAGGCTCAAGAAGTCAAGACCCAAGATCGGTTTATTTGGCAGCTATATCCGGTTATAAAGCGATTTTAACCATACTTGGTACAGTTGTTGGATATCAAAACAAACCACGTCGTGCAAAATTTCATTCCAATCGGATAAGAATTGCGGACTCTAGAGGCTCAAGAAGTCAAGACCCAAGATCGGTTTATATGGCAGCTATATCAAAACGTGGACCGATATGGCCCATTTACAATACCAACCGACCTACACTAATAAGAAGTGTTTGTGCAAAATTTCAAGCGGCTAGCTTTTTTCTTCGGAAGTAAGCGTCTTTCGACAAGCAGACGGACGGACGGACAGACGGACGGACATGGCTAGATAAGTATCCGTGCAAAATTTCAAGTGGCTAGCTTTACGCGTTCGACCGCTATCGTGATATCGACAGACGGACAAACGGACGGACGGACATGGCTGGTTCGAATCAGATTGTCGAGACGATCAAGAACATATATACTTTATAGGATCCCAGAACAATATTTCGAGGTGTTACAAACGGAATGACTAGATTAGTATACCCCCAACCTATGGTGGTGGGTATAAAATTTTAGCAGGGATTACTCCTAATACTAGCGACATTTGTGTGGTACTATGCCATATAAAAACTTTTCCCCAAGAGCGGTGTCGCAATGCAACACCTCGTTTGGACTCGACTATAAAAAGGAGGTCTCTTATCATTGAGCTTAAACTTGAATCGGAAAGAAGTCAATGATATTTGAGAAGTTTGTCCTTGTTCTCTATTGGATTGTTCCCTGAAAATTTTGAAGAAAGTTATTCTTGTGCCGCATCAGTTTTAACACCCACCTACATAGGATGGGGGTATACTAATCTAGTCATTCCGTTTGTAACACCTCGAAATATTCGTCCAAGACCCCATATTCTTATATATAAAATTCAATTTTTATTTTTTGTCGGTTTGTTTGTTTGATCCGTATAGACTCAAAAACGGCTGAAACGATTACCTTGAAATTTTCACAGATTGTGTAGGTAGGTCTAGAAGGAAACATAGGCTTTATAATTTTTTGATATCGGGAGGGGGGCGGACCCTCCCCCATTACCCCAAAAGTACTACCCAAAAATAACAAAAATAACAATATGACATTCAAATGAAAGGTATTCAAGAGTAGAGTACAAATTTCACAATAAAAGTTGGGTCCAAGTACCTGGGGGTCCGCCCCAGCCCCAAAACCCTTAAAATAGGTTTATTTGACGATCATGACAATATGGGACTCAAATGAAAAGTATTTAGGAGTAGATGACGAATATGGCCTGGAAGTAGAAATAGGATTTATAATTTATTGATAACGGAAGGGGACGGACCCTCCACCGTTACCCCAAAAACACCATCCAAAATAAAAAGTGGACCGATAAGGACAATTTGGGTATTAAATGAAAAGTATGCGGGAGTAGATTACAAATCTGGCATAGAAATTCATGTCGAAGTATAGGGTGTCACCCCAACCCCACGAAAACGCCCAAAATGGTCACATTAGCCAATCACGGATATATGGGACTCGAGTTGTTTGTTCCGTAAAGACTAAAAAATGGCAGAACAGATTTTCTCGAAATTTTCGCATTTTGTGTAGGTTGGTCTGGAAGGAAACATAGGCTATATAATTTTTCGGTATCGGAAGTGGGACTGACTCACCCCCTTATGTCAAAAATACAATCCAACATCAAAGGTGGACCGATCGTGACAATATAGGTATCAAATGAATGGTATTGAAGAGTAGAATACTAATATGGTATTAACATTTTAGTCTAAGTACCCCTAGGGCCGCCCCAACCCCAAAACTCCCCCAAACTGACATTTGACTTTCATTTTAACATGGGGCTCAAATGAAAGGTAATCGGGAGTAGATTTCGCATCTGGCACACAAAATCAGATCGAAGTATAGGGGGTCACGCCTCAACTAAAAAGCGCCATTAGTCCCATTATGACTATTTGATACTTGGCTGAACCGATTATCTTAAAGGTGGACCCCCTCTCCCCCCCCCCCCCCCCCCCCCTACCCCAAAAAGGCCACCCATATACAAAAGTGGTCCGATGGGCACAATAAGGGTATCAAATGAAAGGTATAGGAGACCAGAACACGAATATGATATTAAAATTTGGGTCGATGTACCCAGCGGAACCGGGTACTTTGCGTTCAAGTCTAGGTGACGCTTTTCCTCCTAAAGATACGTCAAATGGGTTATTTGACGAACGCGTTCACGAATTCGTGGCATGAATTCTATATCCGCATTCAGGGCGAAGTGTCCCCACACTAAAAAGATATTAGAGAGTTAAAGAAGGCGCAGCGGAGCGGGCCCGGTTCGGCTAGTAAAAATGCAAATTTTACTAGCAAACTTCTCACATATCAATGAGTGCAGTCCGATTCAAGTTTAAGCTCAATGATAAGGGACCCCCTTTTTATTGCCGTGTCCAAACGGCGTGTCGCAGTGCGACACCTCTTAGGAGAGAAGTTTTTCATGACATAGTACCTCATAAATGTTGCCAGCAATAAGAGGGGAAAACCACCGCTGAAAATTTGTTCTGGTGGTCTCGCCAGGATTCGAACCCAGGCGTTCAGCATCATAGGCGGACATGCTAACCTCTGCGATACAGAGGCACAATGAGAAATTGAGAAAAAATGGTTTTATTGGGTTGCCCAAAAAGTAATTGCGGATTTTTCATATAGTCGGCGTTGACAAATTTTTTCACAGCTTGTGACTCTGTAATTGCATTCTTTCTTCTGTCAGTTATCAGCTGTTACTTTTACTTTCTTTAGAAAAAAAGTTTAAAAAAAGTATATTTGATTAAAGTTCATTCTAAGTTTTATTAAAAATGCATTTACTTTCTTTTAAAAAATCCGCAATTACTTTTTGGGCAACCCAATAGAATAGCACGGCCAGCGCCGAATTCCATAATCTTCCAGATTAGGGTCAAAACCAACTGGATCAAATTCGGAAGACTACTCAGAAAAAGTTTGCTCCTGTTCTCTTGTGCAATGTTCATGGGCAAATTTGCATTTTACTCAGAGGAAGACTGAGCAAGATATTTAAGATTGTCCAAGCTTAGAGGAAATTTTCGACAATGTCAACTTGATTGCGAATGTAATAGTAGGGTCTTTCGAAGCTATTTGACCTCTTCAAGAAAGGAAATCAAAATTGCAAATTTGCCCATGAACATTCCCCTAAGGATCAGGGGCAAACTTCTCACATATCAATGAGTGCAGTCCGATTCAAGTTTAAGCTCAATGATAAGGGACCTCCTTTTTATTGCCGAGTCCGAACGGCGTGCCGCAGTGCGACACCTCTTTGGAGAGAAGTTTTACATGGCATAGTACCTCACAAATGTTGCCAGCATAAGGAGGGGAAAACCACCGCTGAAAATGTTTTCTGATGGTCTCGCCAGGATTCGAACCCAGGCGTTCAGCGTCATAGGCGGACATGCTAACCTTCGCGCTACGGTGGCTAGTAGAGTATATATATTCTTGATCGTCTCGACATTCTGATTCGATCTAGCCATGACCGTCTGTCTGTCGAAAACACAAACCCCATCGAACGCGAAAAGCTAGCCGCTTGAAATTATGTACAGACACTTAATATTGATGTAGGTTGATGCGGATATCAAACGGGCCACATCGATTCAGATTTAGATATAGCTTCCATATAAACCGATCTCTCGATTTGACTTCTTGAGCCCTTATAAGCCGCAATTTTTGTCCGATTTGGCTAAAATTTTGCATGTAGTGTTCTGTTATGACTTTCAACAACTGTGCTGTATACGGTCCGAACTGGTCTATAAACTGATACAGCTCACATATAAACCGATCTCTCCATTTGACTTTTTGAGCCCTTACAAGCAGCAATTTTTGTCCGATTTGGCAGAAATTTTGCATGTAGTGTTCTGTTACTAATTACAACAGCTAAGTACGGTCCAAATCGGTCTATAACCTGATTCAGCTCCCATATAAACAGATATCTCGATTTGACTATTGACAGAAATTAAGCAAGTATTTTTTGTTATGACTTCTAACGGCTGTATCAAGTACGGTTCAAATCGGTGTATAAACTGATATAGCTCCCATATAAACCGATCCCCCGATTTGACTTTTTCAGCCCTTACAAGCAGCAATTTTTGTTCGATTTGGCTGAAATTTGACACGCAGTGATCTGTTAAGACTTCCAACAACTGTTCCAAACAGGGTCCAAATCAGTCTACAACCTGATATAGCTCCCATGTAAACCGTCTCTCGGTCATAATATTATGCCCTTAAACGAAATTTATTTTATATAAATTTGTAGAAGAATCCACGGTGGTGGGTTCCCAAGATTCGGCCCGGCCGAACTAAGCACCCTTGGTTAATCTATAGGGAACAATGTTTGCCAATATGAGCTAATTTAATCGTATTGATGAATTTAAGAGCAAGGCCAATACTCGACATATAGAAATTACTTACTATTTAACTCTGATTCTTACTGTGCTCCTATATTGACCACAGGGTGCTTACCAAAATACACATTCTTGAGCCCCGTCATCATAAAACTTAAAGATGGAACTATACCTTAAGTTATTTAATTACAAAATTGCCTTCATAATAGAAAAACACATGGTGAGAGCATCAGCTAATGTATATGTCTCCTTCGACCATTGAAATCTGATTGACTTCGTTAATGCGTATACGTTACACTTCCAGTTGCTGAGTGCATCAAACATACGCTCCAGTGAATGACTAGCGAAACTCAATCAATTGGCAGAAATTGAATTGATTTTCCATATCTGCTGCACTATTACTCGATTGAATGACTAGCAAAATTAATTGATGTTGCATTTAATTTGATATAGCCGTATCATATCAATATTGAAATTATTATACTGCCCTAGATGGCGTAAATAATTAAAATGAATAGCTGGCAAACAAACGATGAAGCTGTTGTTTATGTCATTGAAAGCCAAATGACGTCGCAAGGATTTTGTTGTATTGTTGAAGCTGCCTTAACATCCATTGCATTGAAGTTGTCATACATTTATTTGTATTCAGTATAGATGGACTAGAGCACAGTGGAATGGGAAAAAATAAGTGGAAAAAGTCGGCCAGTTTAACCATCGCCCATTTCTAGCCATCACCGACTTACTCAATGTACTGAAGACTAGTGATGAGACCTACACATTTTTCCAAGAAACCCATTACCTTATTGAGGTCATCCAGATAAACCTCCAGTAAAATCGGACAAAAAATGCTCCTCATATTGGCTCAACACTATATATCGTGGGATCGGTCTATATGTCACTTATATCCACATATGGTCCAATTTGGACCACATTTCAGCCCGATATTCTCACAATTTCTGATTTAGTGGTGTTTTCGGTGGTGGGGTGATCCCCCAGACACTTGGCCCTGAAAAAATATCAGCATCGTGCTCTTCTTTCAAATACCATTTATTTAAACCCCATATTACCATTGGTTTTAAGGGGAGTTTATACGATGAGGCGTCCCCAAACACATGGCCCCAAAATTGGTTATCAAATTCGTTTTCTTATCTCAAATACCTTTCATTTGAGCCATATATTGCCATAGGGTGATGCCCAAAATAAATACATGGTCCTACATTTGGATATCAAATTCGTATTCTAATCCCAAATGCCTTTATTTGAGCCCCATATTGCGATGGTCAGTAAATAATTGCTGTTTGTGGGGTATTTTGGGAAAGGGGTAAAAACCCAGAAAATTGGTCCCGAAAATGGGTATCAATTCATACTCTACCCCAATACCTTTCATTTAAGCTCGACATTGACATGGTCGGTAAATATGCTCATTTTAGGGCTGTTTTGGGGATTGGGGTGGTCCCCCATACACTAAGCCCTGAAAATATATCAGCAACGTGCTCTATTCTCATATAACTAAATATCGTTTATTTGAACCCCATATTGCGATTGGCCTCAAAATTGGATATCAAATTCGTTTTCTAATCTCATTTAAACTCTTTATTGCAAAAGTCAGCAAATATGTCCTATTTTAGGTATTGGCCCTAAAAACTATAAATATTTAATTCCACTCTCTTTAAGACCCAAACTGTCTTGGTGAGCACATACGTGCTATTTGAGGGTTTTTATGGTGATGGGACGTCCGCTAGACAGTTGGCCTCTAACGTTGATATCAGATACGTGGTCTACTCCCACATACCTTTAATTTGAGCCCCATATTTCCATAGTCGGCAAACATGACCGGCTTGGGGGGTGTTTTGGGGGATGGGCGGCCACTCATTGAGTTGGCCTTGAAAATGTATATCTGATTCGTGTTCCACTTTAAAAACCCTCGTATTTGAGCCTCATATTGCAATGGTCAGCAAATACTTACTATTTGGGTGGTGTTGTGGGGGTTGCGTGGCGCCATAGACACTTTTCCCGAATATTGATATCAGATTCGTGCTTTACTCCCAAAGACCTTTCATTTGAGCCCCATATTGCTATGGTCGTAAATTTTTCTCCTTTGTGGGATGTTTTTGGTGAGAGGCGGCCCTCCAAACACTTGATCCCATATCAGATTCATATTCTACATTCAAATACCTTTTATTTAAGCCCCATATTCCCATGGTCACTAAATAAGTCCAGTGGGGGTGTGTTTTGGGGAACGAGTGGACCCCCAGAAACGTGGTGCCACATTTGGATATCAGATTCGTATTCTACTCGTAAATACCTTTCGTTTGAGTCCCATATTGCCATGGTAGGTAAATATGTCCGATTTAGGGGTGTTTTAGGGCTTGGGGGTGGCCTCCTAGCACTTGGTCCGACAATTGTTATCGTTACGGATACGTTTTCCTATCCTAAATACCTTTCATTTTAGTTCCATATTGTCGTGATTGGTCTAAATATTCGTTTGGTAGGTTTTAGGGTGGGGCAGCCCCCCTAGGTACCCCATTCGAAATTTGGATACCAAATTTTTATTTATAGGGTACTATATGAGAGCACACAAAATTTCGCACCACCCATCTCCGAGATCTGGCGTTGCTGAAAATTGGGGTAAGGGGGAGGGTCCGCCCCCCCCCTTTAGATATCAAAAAGTGTAGTACCCTATTTTCACCACGGGCTCATTATGCACCATCTGTGAATGCACCATCTGTGAATGCACCATTTCAAGAAAATCGGTTCAGCCGTTTCTGAGTCTATAAGGAACACACAAACATACAAACAAACAAACACAAGTTGATTTTTATATATAAGATTAGACGCATATTTCAAGGTGTTACAAACAGAATGACGAAATTAGTATACCCCCATCCTATGGTGGAGGGCATAAAAATGGTACAAAATATTTTCAGTTACCAAAATATGTGAAAAGTTATAAATACCCAAAAAGGTATTTATTGGAATGAATTGGAAATTTACCGGATAGATCCCATCTCTTGTGATAGCTCCACCGTCGGGTCCCTGTTCATTAGTCTGTATTGATTCTATTGCTATATTGCCTTCTAAAACCTTCAAATCAAATCTCTCTGTGCCCATATATAAAGGCTATGACGAAACTCTGAACTGTGAGACCCACTTTCAATGCAAAAATTTCTTGCTGAGACGAGCCAACCCTTCATTTTTCGGTGGAGCTTACAAGTACTTCGATGTATAAATTGCCATGAACACATGTTATCTCAAAGCCCCACTCCTTTTCTATTGTAGTTCAATTTTAAGAACAGACCCTTCACCTGCAATTGTTCTTGTTTCCCAACTTTAGCCTCATACTGACATTAATGCCTACTTGCAACTTTAAGTGCAGCTAAAAGCTATGTAAATATATTTTTCACATTAGCTATGTGAAATTACATCAGAATGAAGAAAGATCCATGGCAGTGTGATTACTTAAATTTGATGGACCAAAATATCTTCACATACCAAATTCAGCATATTACTGACCCATTTTATTACACACAGATTTCAACGCTATTTCAATATCCTTCCCTCATATACTGATGTGCCAAAGATTATTTAGCATTTGAAATAAATGCTCGGCAAAAAAAAAGAATAAAACCCGTATTAAAAAAAACTATCCCACTCGCTGGCGTTTGGCGTAACACAATTCACATTTACATTGGCGTTTAGTATTGTTCATGAAGTACCACACAAACAGAGGAAAAATGTTGGTGTGTGGAGTTTACCACAGAATAAAAAGTGTATGGATGCCTCTCAATTGGATGGATTTCCAAGTTTATTTCTATGTATTTCACTGCAAACATGTGTGAGTATGTGGAAGTGAGAACGATAGAGGGAATATGTGTAAGCTGCACCACTACTATGGGTCATATTGAAATAGGCAGTTAATTCGGAATATAAGAAGAGATATGAGATATCTGAAATTTAAGTCATAAGTATGCCTCTCGTATAGATATGGATGAGGGGTAATCATATTTGTCTGATTGGAATTCAAAATAAATGGCTTAATTCTAGCAAACTATTGTTATTCGAAAGGAGATCCAACCTACTAGAATTTGAGCTCCTTCAGTAAGTTAGCCCATAGGACAAGTCAAAGGAAGAAGATTTTGCTGTTGAGGGCATATTCATCACAGATGAACGGAATTAGTTATACTTAAGGTTCTTTATCAAAAATAATTATCAGTATTATATTAATTCTTAGATAAACTTCCAAGCTATAAGCTATGGAAAAGGTATCTTAAAGACAATTAAAAGACTGAATGTAAAAACAAGTCAAAGGCCGTTAAGTTCGCACGGGCCGAACTTTAGATACCCACCACCTCGGGTATATATGTAAACCAACTTTCGTCAAAATTCGGAGGAAAATGAATACCTTATGCCCCATAGCAGCCATATCGAAATATGTTCCGACTTAGACCAAATACTAGTACAAGTCATTGTTCAATTGTATATAACAAAATATTGGTCTTTTTAGTAGCTATATCTAAAAATAAACCGATTTGAACCATATACAACATGGATGTCGAAAAGCCCAACATGAGTCACTGTGTCAAATTTCTGTTAAATCGGATTACAAATTCGATTTTTTTTGGGCCAAGACTTTAAATTGAGATATCGGTCAATATGGCAGCTACAATATATGCAAACCTTGATCAATCTAGACCAAATTGCAGAAATATGTGGAGAAGCTTAACTTAACTCTCTGTCCCAAATTTCGGCAACATCGGACAATAAATGCGCCTTTTATGGGCCCAAAACATTAAATAGAGAGATCGGTCTATATGGCAGCTATATTCAAATCTGGAACCATCTGAGCCAAATTGAAGTAGGATGTTGAGGGGCTTAACACAACTCAATGTCCTAAAATATAGCGACATCAGACAATAAATGCGTCATTTATTGGCCTAAGACCCTAAATCGGAGGATCGGTCTATATGGCAGGTATATCCACCTCTGGACCGATCTAGGCCAAATTGAAGAAAAAGGTCGAAGGGTCTAACACAACTCACTGTCCGAAATTTCGGCGAAATCGGACATTAAATGGGCCTTTTATGGGCCCAAAACCCTAACTCGAGAGATCGGTCTATATGGCAGCTATATGCAAATCTGGGCCAAATTGAAGAAAGAGGTCGAAGGGTCTAACACAACTCACTGTCCGAAATTTCAGCGAAATCGGACATTAAATGCGCCTTTTATGGGCCAAAAACCTTGTATGGAGAGATCGGTCTATATGGCAGCTATATCCAAATATGGACCGATCTGGGCCAAATTGAAGAAGGATGTTGAGGAGACACAACTCAATGTCCTATAATATAGCGACATCGGACAATAAATGCGCCATTTATTGGCCTAAGACCCTAAATCGGAGGATCGGTCTATATGGCAGATATATCCACATCTGGGCCGATCAGGGCCAAATTGAAGAAAGAGGTCTAAGGGTCTAACACAACTCACTGTCCGAAATTTCGGCGAAATCGGACAATTAATGCGCCTTTTATGGGCCTAAAACCCTAAATCGGCGGATCGGTCAATATGGCAGCTATATCCAAATCTAAACTGATCTGAGCCAAATTGACGAAGGATGTCGAAGGGCTTAATACAATTCACTGTCCCAAATTTCAGCAAAATGGAATAAAAAATGTGGCTTTTATGGGCCTCAGACCCTAAATCGGCGGATCGGTCTATATGGGGGCTATATCAAGATATACTCCGATATAGCCCATCTTCGAACTTAAGCTGCTCATAGACAAAAACAAGAATCTGTGCAAAGTTTCAGCTCAATATCTCTATTTTTAAAGACTGTAGCGTGATTTCAACAGACATACTGACAGACGGACGGACATGGCTAGATCGTCTTAGATTTTTAAGCTGATCAAGAATATATATACTTTATAGGGTCGGAAATGGATATTTCGATGTGTTGCAAACGGAATGAGAAAATTAAAATACCCCCATCTTTCGGTGGTGGGTAGAAATATGCAAATATTGCCCATGAACATTCCACTAAGGAACGGGAGTAAACTTCTCACATATCAATGAGTGCAGTCCGATTCAAGTTAAAGCTCAGTGATAAGTGGCCTCCTTTTTATAGCCGAGTCCGAACGGCGTGCGACACCTCTTTGGAGAGAAGTTTTACATGGCATAGTACCTCACAAAGGTTGCCAGCATTAGGATGTGGAAAACCTCAAATTACTCCTATCCAAACGTTTAAATAAATGGCTGCAAAATTTCAGTATTTTTCCAGGGTATATTTGAGTCGATGCTGTCCAAGTATTTATCTTAAGATCCTTTTTTTTGCATTCAATAAAATTGTTCAATTACGGGTTGGATGGTGTAGAATGAAAACAAAGGATGTGGAAACGTTGTATGCGGAATAAAAACGAATGTACCAAATATTTGCAACTGCAAACATACTCCTGTCCACTTCACAGTGTGTGTAAACGCCACCTGCACTCTGCAGAATTGGAAGCGTGTATCAGCTTCATTAAAAATACAATGCCATAACTCTTCTAAAAATGCAAGAAAAATAAAATAATGAAATAATAACAACAAGAACCAAATAGAAAAAGCAAAAAAAAAAAAATAACGAAAACAATGCACATGAAGTCCACGAATTGTTTAAAATAATTCATGCATGCGTTTCAGCATACTCTCACCTCTTGCCACACGCTCTACATTTGTGTATATGATACAAGTTTAGCTATGCTTTGTGTTGCCTGTTAGAAGATATCGGGCAAATGCAAACAGGAAAATTTGAAATACACCAAATGATTTGACTGGATATTCCACACATCATTAAGTTTTATTTGGTGTGATATTAATAAGTACATGCATACATGTACATTAGACCGTCCCATGTTATGAAGGGGGGATAATTTTTGCAAATAGGGAAAAAATGCATACCCTCCATACTTTTATACCCACCACCATAGGAGGGGGGTATAGTAATCTAGTCATTTCGTTTGTAATACCTCGAAATATTGATCTAGGACCCCATAAAGTATATATATATATATTCTTGATCGTATCGACATCCTGAACCGATCTAGCCATGTCCGTCTTCATCACGATAAAGGTCGAACGCGTAAAGCTAGCCGCTTGAAATTTCGCACAGATACTTATTATTGATGTAGATCGTTGGGGATTGCAAATGGGTCATATCGGTTCAGATTTTGGTATATAGCTCCCATATAAACCGATCTCCCGACTTGACTCCTTAAGCCCTTGGAAGCCGCATATAGCTGTACTCCATTCTTAAAATACTTTATTTCAGCCCGATATTTTCATATCTGATTTAGGGGTGTTTTCGGTGGTGAGATGGTCCCCCAGACACTTGGCCCCAAAAATATCAGCATTGTGCTATTCTTTCAAATGCCATTTATTTAAACCCCATATTGCCATTGGTTTAGGGGAGTTTACACGATGAGGCGTCCCCCCCAAACACCTGGCCCCAAAATAGGTTATCAAATTCGTTTTTTAATCTTAAATACATTTCATAAGAGCCACATATTGACATGGTCGAAAAATGTTTACCTGTTGGGGGGTGTTTTGGGGAAGGGGTGATGCCCTAAATTCATAGTCCTACATTTGGAAATCAAATTCGAATTCTACTCCCAAAAACCTTTATTTGAGCCCGATATTGCAATGGTCACTATGTGGTATTTTGGGAAAGTGGTAGACCGCCAGAAAATTGGTCCCGAAAATGGTTATCAATTCTTGCTTTACCCCCCAAAGCCTTTCATTTAAGCTCCACATTGACATGGTCGGTAAATATGGCCGATTTAGGGGTGTTTTGGGGATTGGGGTGGTCCCCCAAACACTAAGCCCTGAAAATATATCAGCAACGTGCCATATTGCCATTGGCTTCAAAATTGGATATCAAATTCGTTTCCTAATCTCATTTAAACCCCTTATTGCAAAAGTCAGCAAATATGTCCGGTTTGGGGTATTGGCCCTAAAAACTATCAATATTTAGTTCCACTCTCTTTAAGACCCAAATTGTCTTGGTGAGCAAATACGTGCTATTTGGGGGTTGTTATGGTGGTGGGACGTCCCCTAGACAGTTGGTCCCTAATGTTGATATCAGATACGTGGTCTACTCCCACATAACTTTAGTTTGAGCCCAATATTTCCATAGTCGGCAAACATGACCGGCTTGAGGGGTGTTTTGGGGAATGGGCGGCCACTCAGTGAGTTGGCCTTGAAAATATATGTCGGATTCGTGTTCCACTCTAAAAACCCTCTTATTTGAGCCCGATATTGCAATAGTCAGCAAATACCTCCTATTTGGTTGATGTTGTGGAGGTGGGGTGGTCCCATAGATACTTTTCCCGAATATTGATATCAAATTCGTGCTTTACTCCCTTTCATTTGAGCCCCATGTTTTTGGTGAGAGGCGGCCCCCCAAACACTTGGTCCCATATTTGGATATCAGATTCTTATTCTACATTCAAATACCTTTTATTTAAGCCCCATATTCCTATGGTCAGTAAATAAGTCCTGTTTGGGAGGTGTTTTAGTAAATGGGTACACCCCCAGAAACGTGGTCCCACATTTGGATATTAGATTCGTATTCTACTCGCAAATACCTTCCATTTGAGTCCCATATTGCCATGGTCGGTAAATATGTCCGATTTAGGGGTGTTTTGGGGGTTGGGGTAGTCCCCCTTACACTTGGTCCGACAATTGGATATCAGATACGTTTTCTTATCCTAAATACCTTTCATTTGAGTCCCATAGTGTCGTGATTGGTTTAAATATATGTTTGGTAGGTTTTGGGGTGGGGCGGCCCCCCTAGGTACCCCATCCGAAATTTGGATACCAAAATTTTTATTTTTAGGATACTATATTAGGGCACACAAAATTTCGCTTAAATCGCACCACCCATCTCCGAAATCTGGCGTTTCTGAGAATTAGGGTAAGGAGGAGGGTCCGTTCCCCTTCATTTATCAAAAAATGTAGTGCCCTAATTTCACCACGGGATCATTATGACCATCTTTGAAAATTTCAAAAAAATCGGTTTAGCCGTTTCTGAGTTTATAAGGAACACACATACAAACAAACACAAATTGATTTTTATATTGGGTTGCCCAAAAAGTAATTGCGGATTTTTTATATAGTCGGCGTTGACAAATTTTTTCACAGCTTGTGACTCTGTAATTGCATTCTTTCTTCTGTCAGTTATCAGCTGTTACTTTTAGCTTGCTTTAGAAAAAAAGTGTAAAAAAGCATATTTGATTAAAGTTCATTCTAAGTTTTATTAAAAATGCATTTACTTTCTTTTAAAAAATCCGCAATTACTTTTTGGGCAACCCAATATATAAGATATCCTTTGTTTTGTTTTTGTGACACATATCCCAATCCATAGCATTTCTTGTAAGGTTGTTATGGCGACCTTTTAGTTTTCTAATACATCCGTATACGTTTAGACTTTATAAAATAACATTCCATTGGAAATTTTTACTAACATCCAGTGTGGTACAGAATATTAAAAGAACGGCTTTGTTTTGCTTTACATTAGTCTGTCTGTTCTTTCCTGGTTGACTTATTTAACTTTTGTTTTCATTCCAATGATGTGTGGTTTTCTTCTCTCAGTCATTGTATTTGTACCGAGTAGAGTAACTGGTTTGCACTAAATGATCATAAGCACTTAAGCCTCCTTTCCATCTTCATCTTTGCTGACGCTATCAAAAATATTTGCTCATGTATGGCCAACAAATCCTACACCAATACTAGACAGTCGCAATAATATGATCGATATCTGAGCAAAAGTACAACAACAGTTTTATTCTGCCTACGCCAAAAACAGCAAATCCTCCTTGGCACAAAGATTTGGAACCAACAAAAAATTTCAATTTATTCTACAGCAGATATTTATACACTTTCTAAAAAATTCAGCATTTGCATATATTTTTCCCACAGCTAGCGATGGTGTACAAAAAAAAGCCCGTTTACATAGAAATCATAAAGGTGCCACGTATTCCATTGCCATTTGCCTCAGCAGTAGTAGTATTGGTAGATGGCAAAACTTTCCCCACTTCAGCTTGGAGAGATGGAGAACAAAAAAAAATCAGTATCACAAATTGAAAGAGTAAACTCAAATTTGATTGTGGCACACCTCCGCCTCTGCCACATCTGCCCGACTTGTATATGCAGCTGCACCTGCAGTGCATTCGTTTTTTTTTTTTTTTGATTTTAAATGTAGTTGTGGTTTTCTTTTGTTTTGTTTGGATGTTGCTCTGTTTGCTCAAAGCAACTGGAAAAAATGCAATATAGAACAATGACGGTTTTTATGAAGCCCGTACTTTTGCATTGATTCGATTTTAGTAGTTTGAACTTAATGCAATCAGAGGAATTTGTTTGTTCGAGTGGAAGGGCAGTGAGCAGGTTTGATTAGTTAGTGGTTCGTTTGCCTACCCCCGGGCTAACAGAGAGTACACCAGCGTGTACAAAGTTGCATATGAGAATGGGTCAGCTTGATAATATTTGATGTTATATGAGATGAATCTAAACATGCACCTACATTAATTAAAAGTATTTGTGCAAAGATAGACAGACGGACGCACGGACGGATAGACGGACGGACATAGCTAGCTCGACTTAAAATGTCATGGCTATCATGAATATATATACTTTATGGGGTCTTAGACGAATATTTCGAGATGTTACAAACAAAATAACGAAATTATTATACACCCCCATCCTATGGTGGAGGGTATAAAAATCAATTTGTGTTTGTTTGTAGGTTTGTTTGTTTATATGTTCCTTATAGGCTCAGAAACGGCTGAACAGATTTTATTGAAATCTTCAAAGATGGTTTATAATGATCCCGTGTTAAAAATTGGTTACTACATTTTTTGATATCTGAAGGGGGGGGCGGACCCTCCCCCTTATCCTAATTTTCAGAAACGCCAGATCTCAGATATGGGTGGTGCGATTTAAACGCAATGTTGTGTGCTCTCATATAGTACCCTAAAAAGAAAATTTGGTATCCAAATTTCGGATGGGGTACCTAGGGGGGCTATCCCACCCTAAAACCTACCAAACATATATTTACACCAATCACGACAATATGGGACTCAAATGAAAGGTATTTAAGATAAGGCAACGTAGCTGATATCCAAATGTCGGACCAAGTGTTTGGGGGACCACCCCAACCCCTAAAACACCCCTAAATCGGACATATTTACCGACCATGGCAATATGGGACTCAAATAAAAGGAATTTGCGAGTAGAATACGAATCTAATATCCAAATGTGGGACCACATTTCTGGGGGTCCACCCCTTCACCAAAACACCTCCCAAACAGGACTTATTTACTGACCATGGGAATAAGGGGCTTAAATAAAAGGTATTTGAGTGTAGAATTAGAATCTCATATCCAAATATGAGACCAAGTGTTTTGGGGTGCCGCCTTTCCACAAAAACATCCCCCAAAGGGGAAAAATTTAAGACCATAGCAATATGGGGCTCAAATGAAAGGTATTTGGGAGTAAAGCACGAATCTGATATCAATATAAGGGAAAAGTGACTATGGGTCCACCCCACACCAACAACACCACCCAAATAGAAAGTATTTGCTGACTATAGCAATATGAGGCTCAAATAAGGGGGTTTTTGTTTAGATCCGATATATATTTTCAAGGCCAACTCACTGAGTAGCCGCCAAGACACCCCACAAGCCGGTCATGCTTGCCGACTATGGAAATATGGAGCCCAACTTAAAGGTATTTGGAAGTAGACCACATATCTGATATCAACATTAGGGACCAACTGTCTAGCGGACGTCCCACCACCATATCAACCCCCAAATAGGACGTATTTGCTCACCAAGACAATTTGGGTCTTAAAGAGAATGGAACTAAATATTTATAGTTTTTAGGGTCAATACCCCAAACCGGACATATTTGTTAAGTTTTACAATAAGGAGTTTAAATGAGATTGGAAAACGAATTTGATATCCAATTTTTTAGCCAATGACAATATGGGGTTCAAATAAATGATATATTGATGTATGAGAATAGAGCATGTTGCTGATATATTTTCCGGGCTTAGTGTTTGGGGAACCACCCCAATCCCTAAAACACTCCTAAATCGGGCATATTTACCGACCATGTCAATGTGGAGCTTAAATGGGTTAGAGCAAGAATTGATAACCCCTTTCGGGACAAATTTTCTGAGGGTCTACCCCTTTCCCAAAATACCCCACAAACAGCAATTTTTTACTGACCGGCGCAATATGGGGCTCAAACAAAGGTATTTGGGAGTAGAATACAAAATTGATATCCAAATGTAGGACCATGTATTTAGGGCATCACATCTCCACCCTCCTCCGAAACACCCCCCAAAGGGTAAACATTTTTCGACCATGCTCAAATGAAAGGTATTTTAGATTAGAAAATGAATTTGATAACCAATGTTGGGGCTATGTGTTTGGGGGACGTCTCGTCGTGTAAACCAATGGCAATATGGGGTTTAAATAAATGATATTTGAGAGAAGAGCACGATGCTGATATTTTTTTTTCACCAAAAACACCCCTAAATCAGATATCATGAGAATATCGGGCTGTAATAAATTATTTTAAAAATGGAGTACACTTTACATTGAAACTTAAATTCGTAGACCAATAAAGATCATATGGGATCCTGATAAAGGCATTGATATTGTTAAACTGTTAGTCAAGCGATATACTATTTTCGTAGCATGGTATTTTATTAAAAGCTCTTTAATTGTCGAAAATAAATATTCGAAGGAAAATTGTGCTCCATTTAAAGTAAAAGAAGGCGCAGCGGAGCGGGCCCGGTTCAGCTAGTATCAGAATATAGACCCATCTGAACCATATTCGATTCGCATATCGGTAGGATTCAATCAATTTACTACTCAAATTTAAACGAAATTAGATGAAAATTACGGCTTTTATGGGCTTAAGGTCCTCAATCGGCAAATCGGTCTTTATATTGGCCGATCTGAACCATATTTAGGTGTGACTATGGAAGGCTTAAAACAACTCATTGTATCAAATTCCAGAGAAATCGGGTAATAAATGTGCATGTTAAGGCCTTAAGGCCCTTAAAGACAGATCGCTCTATATGGCAGCTATGTCTGAATAAAGACAGATCTGAACCATATTCGAGTCGCATATCGTGAGGCTTTAATTAACTTACTATTTCAAAATTCAGCGAAATCGAATAATCACTGCGGCTTATATGGGCTTAAGGCCCTAAATCAGCAGATCTGTCTATATGACAGCTATATCTAAATATAATCCGATCTAGACCATATTTGGGTCTGATGGCGGAAGGCTTAAAGCAACTCACTGTTTCAAATTCCATCGGAATCGGATAATAAATGCGCCTGTTACAGGCTTGAGACCAAATCGCCAGATCGGTCTACATGGCAGCTATATCCAAATATAGTGCGATTTTGCCCAGCTTAGTTGAAAATTGTAGTTACTACGGCAATTTAAATGCAAATCGGGCGATACATATATATGGGAGCTATATCTAAATCTGAACCGATTTTTATCAAAATTAATAGCGTTCGTCCTTGTGCAAGTGATATGTGCAAAATTTCGTGATGATTGGACCACAAATAGGACCTGCACTTTGATTACAAGAATATAAGGAGTCACAGACAGACAGATGGATTCTGAGTCGATCGGTATACTTATCAATTCCATTGTCTAGCATGCGGTCTTTCTCTTCTTCTATAGGCTTCATAAACTTGGCAATGTATACTACCCTAGCGAATTACCTGGTCTTCAGTGTACATTCTAGTCATAAACATTATGATATCGGCGCAAAACCGCCCACCTTGTGCACCAATGCCAGAAATATTCCGCCAGGTCCTGGTGATTAAAAGGCTGCAGGTTTTTTCATTTCTCTGACCTTGGATCCCTCATTCAGGGCTTCATGGCCTTTTGCAAATGAGTGTTCATCAAAGGCTTCATCAAGTTCTCAACTGTCTCTGTTTTGTTAAACATATCCTTTAGGAAGTCCTGACATGAATATGAATAGTTTAGAAATACTTTTTCATTTCGATGCTAACCATCTGCAGTAATCATAGTTTTTCAATGAAAAATTCCTCGACATTTTTCATGGTGTTTTGATAAATTACCTACACCTTCCGTTTTATTAAATTGTCTGGCATCTTTTTATAGTTGCAAAAATTTAATCTCTATTGTTCTACTGAATAAAACTGCCAAACCCACCGATTATTTTGCCAATATTGTTACTACATAGAATTTGTTGCAGGCATAAATATGTTCGACTATCTCAAACCAATTTATTTAGTTTTTATACAAGCCACATAAATTCGCGAAATAAAAGTCTAAATCTCATGCTAAAATGTCCATCCATATTTTACCAGTTTGCCCCGGAGTCCAAAGCAATATATTTCAAAAGCACTCTCACACCTATGGCCTGACATTTGGCTGATGGCTGCCGGCTACAAACGAATTGCAAATATTTGACTTCAATATCGAAAGCCAAGCGAAATGAAAACAAGTAAAAGCGTGCTAAGTTCGGCCGGGCCGAATCTTATATACCCTCCACCATGGATCGCATTTGTCGAGTTCTTTTCCCGGCATCTCTTCTTAGGCAAAAAAGGATATAAGAAAAGAGTTGCTCTGCTATTAAAACGATATCAAGATATGGTCCGGTTCGGACCACAATTAAATTATATGTTGGAGACCTGTGTAAAATTTCCGCCAATTCGTATAAGAATTGCGCCCATTGGGGCTCACGAAGTAAAATAGAGAGAACGATTTATATGGGATCTGTATCGGGCTATAGACCGATTCAGACCATAATAAACACGTTTGTTGATGGTCATGAGAGGATCCGTCGTACTAAATTTCAGGCATATCGGATAATAATTGCGACCTCTAGGAGTCAAGAAGTCAAGATCCCAGATCGGTTTATATGGCAGCTATATCAGGTTATGAACCGATTTGAACCTTATTTGACGCAGTTGTTTAAAGTAAAAATAAAATACGTCATGCAAAATTTCAGCCAAATCGGATAGGAATTGCGCCCTCTAGAAGCTCAAGAATCAAATCCCCAGATCTGTTTATATGACAGCTGAATCAGGTTATGGACCGATTTCAACCATACTTGGCACAGTTGTTGGATATCATAACGAAACACGTCGTGCAAAATTCCATTCCAATCGGATAAGAATTGCGCCCTCTAGAGGCTCAAGAAGTCAAGACCCAAGATCGGTTTATATGGCAGCTATATCAGGTTATGGAACGATTTGAACCATACTTGGCACAGTTGTTGGATGTCATAACAAAACACGTCGTGCAAAATTTCATTCCAATCGGATAAGAATTGCGCACTCTAGAGGCTCAAGAAGTCAAGACCCAAGATCGGTTTATATGGCAGCTATATCAGGTTATGAACCGATTTAAACCATACTTGACACAGTTGTTGCATATAATAACAAAACACGTCGTGCAAAATTTCATTCTGATCGGATAAGAATTGCGCACGCTAGAGGCTCAAGAAGTCAAGACCCAAGACCGGTTTATATGGCAGCTATATCAGGTTATGGACCGATTTGAACCATACTTGGCACAGTTGTTGGATGTCATAACAAAACACTTCGTGCAAAATTTCATTCCAATCGGATAAGAATTGCGCACTCTAGAGGCTCAAGAAGTCAAGTCCCAAGATCGGTTTATATGGCAGCTATATCAGGTTATGAACCGATTTGAACCATACTTGGCACAGTTGTTGGATATCATAGCAAAACACGTCGTGCAAAATTTCATCCCAATCGGATAAGAATTGCGCACGCTAGAGGCTCAAGAAGTCAAGACCCCAGATCGGTTTATATGGCAGCTATATCAAAACATGGACCGATATGGCCCATTTACAATACCAACCGACCTACACTAATAAGAAGTATTTGTGCAAAATTTCAAGCGGCTAGCTTTACTCCTTCGGAAGTTAGCGTGCTTTCGACAGACAGACGGACGGACGGACGGACGGACGGACGGACGGACAGACGGACGGACATGGCTAGATCGACATAAAATGTCGCGACGATCAAGAATATATATACTTTATGGGGTCTCAGACGAATATTTCGAGTAGTTACAAACAGAATGACGAAATTAGTATACCCCCCATCTTATGGTGGAGGGTATAATAGAGCACAAAATCCATTAAAAGATTTATTTTATTGAATGCAAATTGAACATGTTCATATCTGTTAATTTCATTACTCCCCACGAGCAGGACCAGAACCCCAACTGGGCAACCAAGTCATGCATCCCTATTGGCGTAGCTGGCTATTCAGAAGCCATCTCACCAACTAACAACCTTTCTGGCTACAAAAGCCGTGTTATAGCATTTGTAGTTTCTATACCAAAAAATTGGTGGGGAAAAAAGAAACCTTTGACTGCAACATATCACCCATGCCACTGACAGGGGAGCCAAGTAAAAGCATTTAAACGATTTATTACCTTTGTCCAGCGATACAAAAAAAAAAATCTCTTGAGGATCAATGTAAAAACTATGTTTGTACGCAGCAACTATCGTTCCGCAAAAAAACACCCAAAACGTACAAATCGGGCAAAAGTGAAATAACCCAAATGAAAATTCATCGGATTGCCTGTGTATTTATGTGACTTTGCTCAAACGTTTCATTTGCTATCACAATGTTTACCTCTTTACAAAACAACCTGGAAATAAAAAAACTCCCCAAATTGGGAAAGCAAGGCAAGATAAAACCGAATTGCATTGGCAAGGTGAACAAAAACGTATGGAATTTAAAGCGCAAATCCGCTATTCTGATTTCGATGGGATTTTACAGTGGGCATTGATAGGTAGGCACTAGACTTAGAATTTTGGAAAAAAAATTGTTCATTGTAGGATTTCCATATGCTTTTCACGCTACTGGGGCCATAGTCCTGCATAATCTAGTATGAACAAGTAAGTTCGGCTGGGCCGAACTTTGGATACCCACCACCTCGGGTATACATGAAAACTACCTTTCGTCAAAATCCTTATTCCTTATGAAAATTGCATACCTTATGCCCCATAGCAGCTATTGGTTGCCCACAAAGTAATTGCGGATTTATTAAAAGAAAGTAAATGCATTTTTAATAAAACTTAGAATGAACTTTAATCAAATATGCTTTTTTACACTTTTTTCTAAAGCAAGCTAAAGGTAACAGCTGATAACTGACAGAAGAAAGAATGCAATTACAGAGTCACAAGCTGTGAAAAAATTGGTCAACGCCGACCATATGAAAAATCCGCAATTACTTTGGACAACTAAGACTCTAAATCGCCGGATCGGTCCATATAGGGGCTATATCAACATATAGTCCGATATAGCCCATCTTCGAACATAACCTGCTTATGGATAAAAAAAAAAGAATCTGTGCAAAATTTTAGCTCAATATCTCTTATATTTAAAGGCTGTAGCGTGATTTCAACAGACAGACGGACGGACATGTCTAGATCGTCTTAGATTTTTACGCTTTTATAGGGTCGGAAATGGATATTTCGATGTGTTGCAAACGGAATGACAAAATGAATATACCGCCATCCTTTGGTGGTGGGTATAAAAAGATGTAAGAACCATCAAAAGGCACACCTCAATGTCAAATGAGTGGAAACGGCTTTTTGCCAAGTGATTCGCGATGTCTCCGACAAAAAAAAATACTTCCAGGAGACAGCATCAAAACTTGCCTTTCTAGACCGAATCCAAATCCTCGAATAATACGCTATTCGGCAGTAGTATCAATACAGATTTTAGAGATGGTACAGTCACAAAGCAAGAAGGGATGCCTCAAAGAATACGCCGCAGGGGGTTTCATCCCCCCTCTCGTGGCTCTTCGTTATCATTACGGCCCTCAGGTCCTTCGAGAAAGAAAGTGCGAAAGTGGTGCATATGCTGATGACATAGCGTTGTTCACAAAAAGGAGGAAATAGGAGTAGTTCAGGGGACCGGTTCTTGATGGAGTGGAGCTGCCTCTCCCTCAGGAGGCTAAAAGCCTGGGAGTTATTCTTAACCAGAAATTGAACTGGAGAAGAAATGTCGTGACTCTTCGTTATCATTAGGGTCCTCAGGTCCTTCGAGAATGTAAGAGCGAAAGTGGTGCATATGCTGATGACATAGCGTTGTTCACAAAAAGGAGGAAATAGGAGTAGTTCAGGGGACCGGTTCTTGATGAAGTGGAGCTGCTTCTCTCTATCGGAAGGCTAAAAGCCTGGGTATCATTCTTGATCAGATATTGAACTGGAGAAGAAACTTTGAGGAGAGAGTCAAACGCGGGTTGAATGCGTTCTACTGACGTCGCAACTCGATGGGTAGGAGTTGGATACTTAGTCCAAATACTGTCCACTGAATGTAAACCGCTGTGGTTGGACCTATGGCTGCCTTGTGTGGCACCGGGCTCTCGAGACGGGGTTTTGTGGAGGCTACCGCAGCGCAGAGGTTAGCATGTCCGCCTATGATGCTGAACTCCTTGGTTTGAAGCCTGACGAGAACATTAGCAAAAATTTTCAGCAGTGGTTATCCTTTCATAATGCTGGAGACATTACATAGAAGCCATGTAAAAACCCAGACGTCGAAGCCGGCTATAAAAAGGGGATCCCTTATAATTTATATTAAACATGAATCGGATATGTGAGATATGTGAGGATTCGAACGCGTTCAGCGTCATAGGCTACAATGACACTAATTCGATATTCGCATTTAGGGCGAAGTGTCCCCACCCAAAAAAGATATTAGAGAGTTAAAGAAGACGCAGCGGAGCGAGCCCGGCTCGGCTAGTTTAATATAAACTGAATGTTGTTCTATTTAAAGTTAAGGATTTGATGAAGGTGAACTTATGCGGATACCCTTGTATCCGTACGAGTACAAGTACACCTAGGCGTATGTCATTTGAGGTCTGCGGTATTCGGTTTTCTTATATAAGACAGCTTCAATCATTGCATTTCCCTCTGGGTCTGCTGAATTTAAATCCATTGGCTCCAAACCCATTACTTCAGTACCAGAAGTTCACCTCTAAAAACCCAGAATGGGACCTATCATTTTGTCAAGGGGTTTGATGCAAATCTCTTTTACAACTTTTTGCTCTCTTGGCTTCCCAATCTACCGTATACAGCTTGCAATTCAACTAATTATACATTATAGAGATCTGGCGATTTAAATATGTAGACGCTTTAGATAGCCAAAAGGATTTTTAGTCATAAATTGATCAATAATCCCTGTCAAACGATAATCAGTGAAAATCTTTTGAAGAGAACACATAACCTCTCGAGACATTTTCTGAAAATGTATATCCAGCATTTGTTATAGTAAGACATTGCCCATATATTCTCTCTCTTGTAAAGTTACCCTAATATACGCAACGTAAAGCCTAGAATCTTACATTAAACTGCAGAAGTCCATCCAGAATTGATTCAGAGCGCTTTTCAGCTAACCTTTGTATTTACTTAACCTAGCCTTATAGATAACCTAACCCTGGTTTCCCTTTGTAGCTCCAAATTTATTAAAACATTTTCTGCTCTAATTTTCTCATATCCCGAGGTTTGTAGTTTCTGTTCGCCAATAGGCTTGGTACTAGAATATACCTTAAGCTTAGATCTAAGCTAATCGATCACTGAGATGTGTTTATTCACCTTCTCCAATAATAGTTTCCCTTAATCTAGGTATGTAACTAAAGCATTGTTGTCCATAATCCGAGTCACTGTGTGCCCATTCTTATTCTTCGATAAGAATGCGTATCAACCAAATGGCAGTTGCATGTACGAGTACATTTTTCCCACGTATATTTCAGTTGCCACAGCACAAAACACAAAAGCACTGAATGCAATTTGCAATTCATAACGTTCATATGAAATAGATAAACAGGGGATTTCTTCTTACATTGCAGGGATAGAATTTTCAATTTGTGTACTCACACAATTTGTGAATCAAAACAAAATTTATTTCTGTGAAAAATGAAAAACAAATAACCATAGTTGTATGGAAGGATATTGAGAAAACCATCAAAGGAGCAACAAAATGAAAAACAAACGAATACAATATCGAGATAACATTAAATTAAGTATTGGATATTTAAGTGTATGATGTAGATTACCTTACCGTAACAAAACAACCAAGTATAGACAACAAACTGTAACAATTCATATCGAAAGAATAGTATATACATATACTACAAACAATTAATGGCATTAACTTAATTAAATCTTACTGCCACAGGTACATGATTATGACCGATATATAGGGCTTAGACATAAGCGACTCCCAAACTCCCCTAATTTTGATATCATCATGGATTATAAATGAATCAGCTTACACTTGCTGTACACACCCCTACTGTATGTTCGACGCAAGTGTGCAAACTTAAAACAATTAAACAACAAGTTCAGCCGGTCCCTCAAACAACACATTTTGAAAACCTTATTAGGTTAGGTAAGGCCATATTAAAAGCCATAGAACTTTTCAAGATTCGATTTGTGTCATACTTGGTTCAGATAATGAAGACCATAATAGAAACCTTTCAATAAAATTTCAGGATAGAAGAAGTAAAATTCGGAGATCGGTTTGCGAGGGCTGCGACATAAGTTACTGACCTAGGCAACACTAGATATTGCCAGGTCCAATTTGATTTTTTCATTGGAAATTTTGACATTATCCAGCTTAAATGTGCTCAGAACGTTTAGAAGTAGGATAGCCATTTGTGTTTTTATACCCACCACCGAAGGATGGGGGTATATTCATTTTGTCATTCCGTTTGCAACACATCGAAATATCCATTTCCGTAAAAAAGAGATATTAAGCTGAAACTTTGCACAGATTCTTTTTTTTCCATAAGCAGGTTAAGTTCGAAGATGAGTTATATCGGACTATATGTTGATATAGCCCCCATATAGACCGATCCGCCGATTTAGGGTCTTAGGTCCATAAAAGCTACATTTATTATCCGATTTTGCTGAAGTTTGGGACATTGAGTTGTCATAGGCCCTTCGACATCCTTCATCAGTTTGGCCTAGATCGGTTCAGATTTGGATATAGCTGCCATATAGACCGTTCCGCCGATTTAGGGTCTTAGGTCCATAAAAGCCACATTTATTATCCGATTTTGCTGAAGTTTAAGACAGTGAGTTGTCATAAGCCCTTCGACATCCTTCGTCAGTTTGGCCTAGATCGGTTCAGATTTGGATATAGCTGCCATATAGACCGTTCCGCCGATTAAGGGTCTTAGGCCCATAAAAGTCACATTTATTATCCGATTTCGCTGAAATTTGGGACAGCGAGTTGTCATAGGCCCTACGACTTCCTTCGTCAATTTGGCCTAGATCGGTGCAGATTTGGATATAGCTGCCATATAGACCGGTTCTCCGATTTAGGGTCTAAGGCCCATAAAAGCCACATTTATTATACGATTTTGCTGAAATTTTGGACAGTGAGTTGTCTTACGCCCTTCGACATCCTTCGTCAGTTTGGCTCAGATCGGTTTAGATTTGGATATAGCTGCCATATAGACGGATCCTCCAATTTAGGGTCTTAGGCTCATAAAAGCCACATTTATTATCCGATTTTGATGAAGTTTGGGACAGTGAGTTGTCTCAGGCCCTTCGACATCTTTCTTTAATTTGGCCCAGATCGGTTCAGATTTGTATATAGCTGCCATATAGACCGATCTCTCGATTTAAGGTTTTGGGCCCATAGAATGCGCATTTATTGTCCGATATCGCCGAAATTTGGGACAGTGAGTTAGGTTAAGCCCCTTGACATACTTCTGCAATATCGCACAGATCGGTCTAGATTTGGATATAGCTGCCGGATATACCGATATCTTGGTTTTAGGTTTGGAGCCATAAAAGACGCATTTATTGTCCGATGTCGCTGAAATTTGAGACAGTGAGTTTAGTAAGGCTTTTCGACGTTCTTCTTCAATTTGTCCTAGATCGGCCCAGATTTTAATATAGCTGCCATATAGACCGATCTCTTGATTTAAGGTTTTGGGCCAATAAAACGCATTTTTTGTACGATATCGCCGGAATTTGGGACAGTGCTTTGTGTTGGCTCATCGACATTTTTCTGCACCTTAGCCCAAATCGGTCCATATTTGGATATAGCTGCCATGTAGACCGATATCTAGATTCAAAGTTTTGGCCGCATAAAAGCCGTATATATAATCCGATTTCACTGAAATTTGCCACAATGACTCATGTTAGGCTTTTCGACATCCGTGTCGTATATGGTTCAGATCGGTTTATTTTTAGATAAAGCTACTATACTTATTAGTGTTTGGTCCAAATCGTCACAATCTGATGAAAATTGTATAACTTATGCACCCAAATTCGGCACGGACATTGAGTGTTCTTATAAACATAAGCCACTGTCGAATTTTGTATTTCAAATTTCAATAAAATCGGGTAATTAATATCGATTTTATGAGCTTCAGCCCCTTACCGGCATATCGGTCTACATGACAGATATATCTAAATACAGTCCTATTTGTACCATATTTGGGTCGGATGGTGGGTGGCCTAAAACTACTGACATTTTCAAGTTTCAGTGAATTTGGATAAAAAATAACGCTTTTATGGGCTTCAGACCCTTTATCGGAAGATCGGTCTATATGGCAGCTATATCTAAATATAGTTCATTCCAAACCATATATGGGGTGGATGTCGGGAGACCTTAAACTACCCACTATATCGAATTTCAGCGCAATCGGATAATAAATAGCTTTTATGGGCTTCAGACCCTTTATCGGAAGATCGATCTATAGCGCAGTTGTATCTAAATATAGTCCGATCTGAACCATATTTCGGTCAAATGTTGGTAGGCCTAAAACTACTTACTGTTTTAAATTTCATCAAAATCGGATAAAATATAAAGCTTTAATGGGCTTCAGACCCTTTATCGGCAGATCGGTCTATATGGCAGCTATATCAGGTTATGAACCGATTTCAACCGTACTTTGCACAGTTGTTGGAGGTTGTGCCAAAACACCACGAGCAATATTTCAATTTTAGAGGCTCAAGAAGTATAATCTGAACATCGGTTTATATGGAAACTATACTCGTATCCGGTTATAGGCCGATTTAAACCCGATTAGACTTCTTGAGCTTCTAGAGGGCGGAATTCTTTTCCAACCTCGCTGATATTTCGCACGTAGCGTTTTGTTTAGGCTTGCATTAACTATGCCAAGTATGGTCTAAATCGATTCATAACCTGATATAGCTGCCATATAAACCGAGCTCCCAATTTGACTTTCTGGGCCTCTGGAGCGCGCAATTATTACTCAATTTGCCTGAAATTTTGGATGTGGTATTATTATACGCTTTCTAACGATAAGAACTACGTTCCATATCGGTCTACAACTTAATAAATCTCCTATATATTTGAAACGGACATTCAAAGAACATGACACATTCGATTCGAAGGGTGTAAAGAATTCGGCCCGGCCCAAAAGGTCTATATCGGATTATATCTTGTTATGGCACCCATATGACTAATATTCCGATTTAAGGGCCTATACCCAATAAAGGCGCATTTATTGTCAGATTTGGCAAAGAGTGTTATATTAGAACCCTCAATGTCCATATCGAGTATGGTCTGAATCAGGCTATATTTAGATATAGCTGACGTATATACTGTTTTCAACCCCTTACAGGCGCAAACAATGGGTTGGGTTAGGCCCCTCGACATCCTTGTCGAATATGGTTCAGATCGGTCTGTATTTGGACATAGCTTTAATATCTACCGATTTAAGTAGATCGGTTTAAAATTTGATATAGCTGACGTACCCGCATTTATTTTCCAAGTTTTCTAAAATTTTGCATATACGAGTTATGTTGGGCGCTTCGATATACGTGTCGTATATGGTTCCGATCAGTCAATATTTGGATAAAACTGTCACCATAGACGTAGCCACGAGATGCACGGAGGCCGGACAAAGTTTTTCTAAAGCTTTATTTCACTTAAATATTTTTCGTTTGTCTGCGGGCCTGATTGCCATACGAGTATATACCGATCTCCCGATTAAAGTTGTTGGCCCCAAAAAAGATGCATTTATTGGCCGATTTTGCTAAAATCTTGCAAATTGACTGTGCTAAGCATCTCGACATCCATGTTGGTTTTTATCGGGCCATATTTGATTTAGCTGATATATATATATCGATCAAGTGTTGGGCCTTTAGGTGGCGTATTTATTACCCGAGTTCGCCTAAATTTGGCACAAGAACCTGTTTTAAGCTTTTCGACGTCCGTACTGAATACAGATCAGACCGTATTTGAATATAAACCGATCACTCCATTCAAATAAATTGGATATAAACAGACCACTTCATTCAAATAGAGGTGTATTCATAACTCGATTTCACTATAGTTTTTTACAATAAGGCTCCATCACATCCTTCCTGAGTCTGGTCGGACAATATTTGGATAACTGTCATATACACCGTTCTCCCGATTTAAGGTCTTGAATTCATATAAAGACCATTTATTTCCCGATTCGATTAAAATTTGAACAGGGATTGGACTTAATTGGGCCATATTTCGATATATTTAACATGGGTTTAGTTTATAAATGGTGCATTTTTCAAAACCCCTGTATATACATACGAGGTGTTGGGCATCCACCCCGGCTGAACTAAATACTCAAATATCCCGTATTAAGAGAATACGTAATTCGCCTTCTTAACTCACTTACTCACCTATTTATTTCATTGTTTTCTTTTAATTTAAAGAATTTATTACCAATCTCTCAAACATTCAAATTTCTTAGAGAGCAATACAAACTCGAATGTGCTTGAAAAGTCTCCATCCACAAAGTAATTTACAATTCTTTTTATCAAAACACAGCGAGTCTTAACAATATCCAAATCTTTGACATTTGCTTATGTTTCCCATCCAATATGAATGTTTGAAGCACAAATAATTGCGAAGCCTTGGGGTATTTTGAAGAAGAAATGCCTAGGCTTTAATTCATTTTTCTTTTGTGAAAGAGTAGTTGGCAGTAGGTGGTTGAAATATTTTTTAATGGAGATTTCATGCTACGTGACTGCCAATGATGCCGCTCTGAAACAACATAAATACTTGTTAAAAATTCTTTTCAAGTTCATTTTTTCTTTTTGCCTTTACTTTTCTCTTTTTTTATTTTGTTTCTGGCTCTTTATTAAAATTTATGATAATTTCAACAAACAAACATCTGTTCGTGTAACAATAAACATAGATATCCCAAACTCTTATTCGTACATTGCTGTCTTCACTAAATCATTGGCATTTTGATGTTTTGGGCTAAAAAGTTCATGAATTTAACTTTAAAACATAATCGTTATGAATAATTTATTAATAGACTATTTTTAGCGACAAAACAATAAGAAACAGAAGAACACAAAAAACATTAAATTAAAAATGAAATTAAAATAAAAACACAAAAAGTTGAAAATTTTCAATAGAAGGTGTTTTTACTAAGGTGTGTTTCTGTGATGTGCTTATATGGTTATCACTGCTGATGTTCCAACCATTCGTCTCATTCATCATTGGACTTCCTTAACATCAAGGCACCCATTCAACCGACAACCAACCATACATATATCCCTCCATTTCTCTACTAACCATGTGCGTGTGTGTGTGTGTGTGAGAGTGTGTTTGCATCATCATTTGTCAGTTAAGAGAGGCTTTATCCGAGAATCATGTGGCATCATCTCCATCATTTGTTGGTTCATCTTTTACTATACTCTTGCCATTTGCCTGTTTCGGTGTAGTACTGTTATTGTTCGTGGTGGTGCTGGTTGTATTGTTGCTGGCCTTATTTGTCTGCTGCTCATCGCCACTTCCGCTGTTGGTACTGTTAACGGTGACTTTGGAGTTGTTAAGTTCCGTTTCCTCTGGAATACGTACTTGGTCCTGGTCCTGTCGAAGAGCAAACAAACAAAGAAGGAAGGAGATAAGAGCATAAAGATAACAGCATTAGATTAATTATTAAATGCGAATGATTATGGTGACGTATACGTAATTTATGTGACGTACATTAAACATGCGTCACGGTGGCCCCCCTAAAAGCATGCTTTAAAATATATACTAAAAATTACACAGATATTCATTTAAAGGGGAGATGGGTTAAACAACAAATGTTTTTGGTGGCCTTTGAAAAAAAAAGGGATCCGATATGACATAAGGACATTAAGGATTAGTGCAAATGACCTTAGGTAAATTTTTGACTTTGTACATTATGTAAGACTCCATATAGCCCTTATAAATAATTACAGACTTATTCACAAAACTGTATGAAGATTTGAAATGGGATTATTTGACAATTCTATTAAGGAAATCTGTCAAATAAACTTATTTCAAATCGACATTAAGTTTTGGTCGTTAAAGTTGGCTTTTATTAAAGTTAAGCCCTTCAAGGACATTATAATTAAACGCCATTTCGAAAGAATACAACATAATATTGACACCTACACTTTGAAACCATTAATTCTTCTCATTATTGATTTTATATTTCTCGATAACGAATTTGGCATCTGCCCATGCTGGCAGATAGTTCAATCTCAAAATGCTTTGACGTCTTTCAGCATAAATGCCACAGCCATACCAGGAGTCAAGTGTTGTAAAATCTAGAATTACTGATTAAACTTCCTAAGAACAGCCTGTGAGCGCATTAAGAAACTGGAGGTGTTAAGAGCCAGTTTCGTAATGACGCATTTGAAAACACGTATATATGTGCATACGGACAAAAGTCGACCTTTTGTTAGGAAACACTATCTTCTCATATATTAAAATCAGTTTGGGTTTTCTTATCGGTTTGTTTGTTTGTGTGTTCCTTGTAGACTCAAAAAGGGCTGAACCGATTTTCTTGAAATTCTCACAGATGGTGCATAGTGATCTCGTGGTGAAAATAGAGTACTTTATACGAACTCTCCCCTTTACCATAATTTTCAGAAACGCCAGATCATGGAGATGGGTAGTGCGATTTAAACGAAATTTTGGTATCCAAATTTCGGATGGGGTACCTAGGGGGGTACCGCATCCGATTATGCGATTTTCAAGCAGTACTCTAAAGTTTTCAAGGAGAGAGTTTCGCTTCATCCAGCACCATTGCGCAATGAGATTTTCGTCGCGAATTCAAAGATGTCCTCAGAAGTTCGCAAAACTAAGAAAGTTACAGCAATTTCAACTCAAGTTAATTTTTTAGCATTTTTTTCAATATTAATTATGCGATTTTGAGCTTGTTTTTTGAAGAAAAAACATGGGAGTTGCACTAGTCCTATTTTTCTGCCACAATCTTCAATACTGCATACTCAACTCGAAAAATTTTTTCGCATCAAAAATTTAAAATTTTTACAAGGGGTTAGCCTTTGCTAAAAAAAGTGAAAAAAAATAAAATGTGAAATTTTAAGTAATTTTGTTTATTGTAGGAATCGTTTTCGAATTTCGAACTGCGGAATGCTGGAAAATTATCGAAATTCAAAAAGATTAAGGAGTTACAGCATTTTTGCCCTTGAAATCGACCTTGAATTTTTACGCCAAAAAAGATTTGGTTTTTGAGATGTTTTTTATAGAAAACTTTACATTATTGCTTCATCTAGCACCACTACGGAAAGAGATTTTCCTCACAACGGTGTATGAAAAATTGTGAAGTTTGCAAAACTAAGCAAGTTACAGCAAATGCAAACTCAAGTTGGTTTTTTTTTTTAATTTTTTGGATATAAATTATGAGATTTTGAAGCAATACTTTAACGTTTTCAAAGAAATATCAAAAGGTATTGCTTCATCTAGCACCATTATGGAAAGGATTTTCTTGACAAATCCAATGGTGTCCTCAGAATTTTGAAGTTCGCAAAACTAAGAAAGTTCCAGCAATTGCAAACTCAAGTTGGCTTTTTTAAATTTTTGGATATCAATTATGCGAATTTGAAGCAATACTCTTAAGTTTTCAAGGAAATAGAAAATTGTATTGTTTCGTCCAGCACCATTGCTGGATCATCACAATCCGGATTACCCCATAAGATTTTCGCCGTCCTACCGACTGTTTCGCTGTTCCACAGTGTTACATGCGTTTGTCGCCCACGCACTCAAATCGAACTGCGTCGACCCGGAAGGCTTCGGGATAACCAAGTTTATCGACGGCATTCCTCTGGCCTTCACTGCCAAATCGTCTGCCTTTTCATTCCCCCTTTCTCCGCTATGGCCCGGCACTCAAACGATGCGAATTGTGCCACCGTCAGAGAGGGCTTTAATATCCTTCTTACACTTCTTGGTGGCCATAAGAATGTCCGCTGGGTACTTGAACCAAAATTTTAATACGATATTCGTTTTCTAGTCTCCAATACCTTTAATTTGATAACCATATTGTGCCCATCGGTCGACTTTCGGTTTTGGTTGGCGTTTTTGGGGTAAGGGGGAGGGACTGCCCCCATCCGATATCTAAACATTATGTAGCCTATGTTTCCTTCCAAACAAACATTCACAATCTGTGAAAAATTTTAAGAACATCGGTTCATCCGTGTTTGATTCGATGGAATCATACGAGTCTTCGAGTCCCATATAGCCATGATGGGTCATATGCCCATTAAAGGCATTTTTGGGATGTAGGGCAACCCCCTATACTTCGAACTGATTTTGTATGCCAAATTCGTAATCTACTCCCGAATAGCTTTCATTTGAGGCCCATATTGACATGAACATCCAATATATCTGTTTGGGTGAATGTTTCCTTCCAGACAAACTTACACAATTGGTGAACATTTTAGGAAAATCGGTTCAGCCGTGTTTGATTCTACGGAATCACCGAGTCTACGAGTCCCATATAGTCATGATGGGTCATATGCCCATTTAAGGCATTTTTGGGCATTTTTCATTTAAGGCATACTTCGAACTGATTTTGTATGCCAAATTCGTAATCTACTCCCGAATAGCTTTCATTTGAGGCCCATATTGACATGAAAGTCCAATATGTCTGTTTGGGGGAATTTCGGGATTGGGGCGGCCCGATGGTGTTTTTGGGTAACGGGGAGGGTCCACCCCCTTTCGAAATCAACAAATTATAATTATCTTCTCAGGCTGCCAGGCAGCCATTTAACCACTGGAGAATGTATTTCTGAATTCAAAAATCGTCCTCGACTGCCGCAGATCTCTCAATGAGATAGCTGAACAGTTCAAAATTCGCCTGTTAAGGGTGTCCCTCTGTGGTCCGAGATATGCTGGGGAATTGTAAAGCAGTTGAGCTTGCGAGACTAGGAGCTAACTTACACATTGTGGAGGAACAGAAATCTGTGGGTATGCCTCTAGCGACATGTTAGCTAGGTTTTCAGGATCAGGCCCGAAAGGGCAACGAATAATAGATGATCACAAAGTGTGATTTGTGAACACTCCGAAATTATGTGGCCTAATATAGACTTGAAGAGGTCTATCGCTGGCTAGAACAGACGTCTGAGTCATTGTGTCCGTTAAGTCAGCTCACTGACTGATCGGAAAACATGCTGACAGACTAAAGGCAGCAAGTAACGACTTTTGCAGAAAATGTGAGGACGCCGGACCCCCACAGGCAGTCAGAAGGAGGTCCAATTTAGGTTCTCATTTGTTTAAGAACTTGTCTGATTTAGCGGATGTCCGCAGGTTGTTGATCTTTTTGAAGCCATCTGGATGGTTCAGTGATAGGAACCAGATGACATCTTCTTTCTCCCGTTCCTGTGGTATCACAATAACTTCTAAGTGAGTCGGATGCCAGACTGCCCCTTAATACATAAAGTTTATAATTTTCAAGAATGATCGAGAGACCGGATCACATGAAAGGAATATCAGATTATATATTGATACCGTATTTGGCAGAATTGTCGTCACAGAACACCGAATGCAAAATTTCAGATAAATCGGACAAAAATTTCGGCATGTAAGGTCTCAAGAAGTCAAATCGAAAGATTGGTTTATACAGAAGATATATCAGGTTATAGACCGATTTGGAACGTACTTGGTACAATTGTTGAAGGTCACAATAGAACACTACATGTTCAATTTCAGCCAAATCGAAAAAAAATTGCAGCTTCCAGGGGCTCAAAAAGACAAACCCGGAGACCGGGTTTTATGGGAGCTATATCAGGTTATAACCCGATTTGGATATACTTAACACAGTTGTTGGAAGTCATGACAAATCACTACGTGCTAAATTTCAGCCAAATCGGACAAAAACTGCGGCTTCCAGGGGCTCAAGAAGTCAAATCGGGAGATCGGTTTATATGGGAGCTATATCGGAATTTAAACCGATATGACCCATTTGCAATCCCCAACGACCTACATCAATATTAAGTATCTGGGCAAAATCTAGTCATTCCGTTTGCAACACCTCGAAATATTTGTCTAAGACCCCAGAAAGTTTATATATTCTTGATCGTCTCGACGTTCTGAGTCGCGATAGAGGTCGGACGCGTAAGGCTAGCGTTCGACAGCGTGATTTCGAAAGACGGACGGACGGACATGGCTAGAACGACTCTGAACATCGAGACGATCAAGAATATATAAACTTTCTGGGGTCTTAGACGAATATATCGAGGTGATACAAACGCAATGACTAGATTAGTATACCCCCATTTTATAGTGGTGGGTATAAATAGTAAATGACTGTGACAATTATCTTTCAATTTAAGTGGCTACATAACCATCTCAGCCAATCTCAATTCTGAAAATTCTTATAACATTTTGAACACAACAACAATTTATTTTAATTATTCACATTTCAATTGTTCTTAATTAAATTTCCTTTTCAATGTTTGTGAAATTTAATAGAAGAAATTGACATGATTCTACATTTGTCACAAACCTGCTTATTTGACTTTACCAATTCGAAATATTTTATACAATCTTGACTTTAAAATTTAATTAGTGTACATTTTTGTTTTTAATTGAATTAAATTTTTAATTAAATTAAATTTTATATTTATTTTGATACATGCAAATCGCATGTGACCTGTCTCTAATGAATTCTGAGGGGGGGAAATTAAACTAAAGTAAAATCAAATATACTAAAAACAACACCCATCTATGCCAAAGATTATAAACATGTCGGCTCGTCTATCGATGCTTTCTCTAAACTCTTCAATAAAAATGTGCAATTAAATACCATCATTAAAATCGATTTCCATCGACATTCATTTCGACTTCATCATACCTATAATTAGATATTAATTGGATGGGAAATTCAATTTAATTCGATTTGATTTACTGCCCCACAATATGACGCCTTGATGTATCATGGTATATATAATTTGTGTGTAAACTCCGGAAAAATCATTCATACTTCATTACAAATATCGCAATGTAATTTCCAGCACTAGTATATGCCCTCATTTCGAACAAATTGCATTCCCAATTGGCAATTGCAAAGCAAAAATTACATTCTCGTCAATGCTCGGCTTGCATGCAGTGCACTTCCCTCCCCCCCTCCAAATGGCTCATACCGAGCAAAGAGGAAAATATTGTAAAAGGTGAAATCATCATCACAACAACTTAATATGCAAATGAGTGAAATGCTCTCGCAATAGGATGAACTATTCATTCGTTCACGCACTTATGACTATTGTGGAAATTCGAAAAGGAAATGTCATTTTAAGGCTTCGATTGGGAAAGGCCTTTGGGTAAGGTTGGTTTAGGTTTAAGTGGCAGTCTGCCATCAAACTCACTTAAACGTTTTCGTTCATTGTAATACCACAGGAATGGGAGCAGGACAATGCCATGGCAGTTGGCTGTACGTACCTGATTGACCTGATGGATTCCTTCGTCGGCAAGGGCTGCCGCCTCAGTGTACAACACATTGCTACAAAGACAACAACAACGGGAGCAGGAAAATGCCTTCTAGATCCTACCGTTGAACCATCCAGATCGCTTTAAAAAGCCCAACTACTTGCGAATTTTCACATCCGCTAAATCAGACAAGTTCTCAAAGAAAAATGAACCTAAAGGGGAACTCCTTTCGACTGCCATCGAGGGACACACACACAACAGATGTTCTACAGTGTTTTCTATCTAGACGTCTCCACAGCTTCTGCAGAAGTCGTTACTTGCAACCTTCAGTTCCTCAATATGTTATACCCACCACCGAAGGATGGGGGTATATTTTTCATTCCGTTTGCAATACATCGAAATATCCATTTCCGACACTGTAAGGCGTAAAAATCTAAGACGATCTAGACATGTCCGTCCGTCTGTCTGTTGAAATCACGCTACATTCTTTAAAAATAGAGATATTGAGCTGAAACTTTGCACAGATTCTTTTTTTTTTTTTTTTGTCCATAAGCAGGTTAAGTTCGGAGATGAGCTATATCGGACTATATCTTGATATAGCCCCCATATAGACCGATCCGCCGATTTAGGGTCTTAGGCCCATAAAAGCTACATTTACATTTGGCTGAAATTTGGGACAGTGGGTTGTGTTAGGCCCTTCAACATCCTTCGTCAATTTGGCTTAGATCGATCCAGATTTGGATATAGCTGCCATATAGACCGATCCTCCGTGGACCGTGTGGCCCATAAAGCTACATTTATTACCCGATTTTGATGAAATTTGGGACAGTGAGTTGTGTTAGGCCCTTCGGTAACTTTCGTTAAATTGAAACAGATCGGTTCAGATTTGGATATAGCTGGCATACAGACCGATCCTCCGATTTAGGGTCTTAAGCCCATAAAAGCCACATTTATTGTCCGATTTTCCTGAGATTTGGGACAGTGAGTTGTGTTGGGCCCCTCGACATCCTTCGTTACTTTGGCTCAGATCAGTCGAGATTTGGATATAGCTGCCATATAGACCGATCCTCCGATTTAGGGTCTTAGGCCCATAAAAGCCACATTTATTATCCGATTTTGCTGAAATTTGGGACAGTGAGTTGTGTTAGACCTTTCGATATAATTCGTCAATTTGGCCCAAATCGGTCTAGATTTTAATATAGCTGCCATATGGTATCTCGATTTAAAGTCTTGGTCCCATAAAGGGAGCATTTATAGTCCGAATTCACTGAAATTTGACACCGTGAGTTGCGTTAGGCTCTTCGACGTCCTTCTTCAATTTGGCCCAAATCGGTGCAGATTTGAATATAGCTGCCATATTGACCGATCTCTCGATTTAAGGTTTTGGGCCAATAAAAGTCGCATTTATTGTCATATTTTACCAAGATTTGGGACAGTGCGTTGTGTTAGGCTTCTCGACATCCGTGTCGCATATGGTTCAGATCGGTTTATTTTTAGTTATAGCTTCTAAAAAGACCAATATTTTGTTATACACAATTGAACAATGACTTGTACCGATTACTATTTGGTCCAAATCGGAAAATATTTCGATATAACTGGTATGGGACATAAGGAATGCAATTTACATCGGATGTTGATGAAAGGTGGTTTATATATATACCCGAGGTGGTGGGTATCCAAAGTTCGGCCCGGCCGATCTTAACGCCTTGGTACTTGTTTTCTGTCATGACGGTCACAATGACTGAGACGTCTGTTATAGACTGCCACAGCAAAGCGATTGACCTCTTCAAGTCTAGATTTGGCCACACATTCGTTGCACTTCGAGCCTGATCCGAAAGTTTACACGTCGCTAGAGGCATACCCAAAGAAATGTTTTCGGTAGTACCAAGTCTCTCAGGCCCGGGACTAACCATTCGTGTAGAAAACTATGTAACTTCTGTTACCAGGGATGTTGTAGTTTCAATCGGATCTATCACAATGCGATTTATCGAAAAGCAGTTCAGGCAAAGTGGGTACCCACCACCATGAATTCCGTTTAAACTTTTCCCCTTATTAACTGTGTTTATATTTGAATTATTTTGATCTCAAGAAGTCATATCGGGATATCGGTACTTACGGGCGCCTATATCACCATATTGACCGATTCGGCTAAAACTTGGCACTGATGTTAGAAGTCATAAGATAGGTTTTTGGGCAAAATTTCAGCCAAATCAGGTGAAAATTTAAGTTTCGCTACATTAGGTTTAGAATAGCACGGCCAGCGCCGAATCCGATAAGCTTTCGGCATAAGTTGAAAACCAATTGGACAAAATTCGGAAGGCCACTCAGAAGAAGACTTGGGCAAGAGAATTTAGATTGTCCAAGCATAGAAAACATTCAAGAAAATGTCAACAGGATTACGACTGTACTGGTGGGGTCCTTCGAAGACAGTTGTCCTCTTCGGGAAAGAAAATCAGCCCAAAAAACCTTGAATGACCGGAGAGATTCGCAATATTGGGAATGAGGTCCGCAGACTTTTTAACAGAGCACGTCGTAAAAAGGCGGAAGTTTATTGGGATGTGTATTACACATGGCTCAAGGAATACAATAAGATTACTAGAGCTGCAAAACAAGCCTCCTGGAACTTTTTCTGCGAACAGAACGATAGCGTTAATGACGCCGCCAAGATAAAAAAGTTTATCTCAAAAACCCATGTCCAAACTGAAACTTTAGTAGACGACATGGTAGTGAGAGCAGAGACCACGGAGGACATGTTGAGGCTTTTGATGAAAACCCATTTTCCACAGGATACGAAGGGATTCACGGAGACACCGGAATCGGAACCTTGGAATAATGACATTGATCGAAGGTTTATAATAACGGAATTTATGGTGAAGGAATCTTTGAGGAGCTTCAAACCATTTAAGTGAAACGGACCTGATGGAATATTTCCGACGTTACTATGAGCCAGACTATCTGGCGCATAGTCTGGCAAAAATTTTCACAGTGTGCCTAGGACTTTCATATACTCCGAAAGCCTGGCAGCAGGCAAGGGTGGTGTTTATACCCACGCCCAGCAAGGCAAGCAATGTGACACCAAAGGCCTACAGACCCATAAGCCTTACATCCTTTCTACTCAAAACCATGGAACGTATTGTGAATACCATGATAAAGAGTAGGACATCCAGCGAACGCTTAAATACCAACAGCATTCCTATGTCAAGGGAAGGTCGGCGGAGACTGCCCTGTACGAGGGAAGAGAAGAATCCTTCGATGCCAAACGTACACCCTGGCGGTATGCATTGACATCGAGGGGGCTTTTAACAATGTGCGGATCGACACACTGAAACAATCCTTGGACCAGTACCGGGTGGACCCGGTCCTTAGAGACTGGATAAACCATATGATAAGGAACAGGCGGATAAATTGTGTGTCCCATGGCAGAAATATAAGGCAGAAAGTGGCAAAGAGCACGCCACAGGGGGGGCATTTTATCACCACTCCTATGGGTGACCACCATAAATGACCTATTATGGATGCTGACTGAGGAGGGATTAGAGCACGTCTGCTTCGCAGACGATGTTATAATACTTCTAAGGGGTAAGGATCCGAACGAGCTATGAAGAAGGGCCGAAAGGGTCTTGCATATGGCATATGACTGGGCTGGACCCAGAGGCCTCAATATTAACCCAGAGAAGACTGAAATATGCCTGTTCATGAGGAAGACGAAGGTGGGTCAATTTAACGCACCACGTTTCCTTAATAAGACGATTTCGATATCTGACAAGGTCAAATACTTAGGTGTGATCTTGGACAGGAAACTGAATTGGAAGTGTCACATTCAGGAGCGTACTGAGAAGGCTCACAGATGCTAGGCACTATGTAGACGGGCCGTAGGCTCGGAATGGGGCCTGAATCCTAGGATAGTCCACTGGCTCTACAGGAGCGTGATTAGACCAATACTTACTTACGCCTCAGTAGTTTGGTGGACTGCTATGGAGTAAAAGTGCAACATAAGGACCATACAAAAGGTTCAGAGAACATGTTGTCTTGGTATAGACGGAGCTATGAGGATCACGCCCACTGGGGCACTGGAGACTATTCTAGATATCCGACCCATGGACATACAAATTAAGTGTGAGGCAGCCTCTGCGGCTATGAGACTTAAGGCGATGGGACAATGGATTGAGAATGGGAGCAGCTCTTACCAACGCGGATAATCAAGGCGACGATAGGAAATCTGGAAGGAAGGGAAGAGCTTTCCGATCGGATACCTGAGATGATCCTTGAAGTCAAATGCGAGGCACTACTGTCATCGGCACAGTCTTGGATTGACGGAACCCTAGTATTGCCATCTGGAATATCATGTTCCACGGATGGATCAAAGCTTGAGGACAGAGTAGGCCCGGGGTCTACATTGAGAACCCAGGGACTGAGATCTGTTTTAGACTGCCTGACCATAATACGGTCCTGCAGACGGAGATCCGGGCGAACACGGAATGCGAGAAGTGGTGTGGTGCTAACCCGAGAACGTCGAGTGTGAACATCTTTACCGACAGTAAAGTTGCCATAAAGGCAATAACAACCAGGACGGTAAGGTCACGAACAGTCTTGCAGTGTAAGAAGGAGATTAACGTCTTCTCTGAGGATGGCACAATTCGCATCGTTTGGGTGCCGGGCCATAACGAAGTAAGGGAAAATGAAAGGGCAGACGATTTGGCGGTGAAGGCCAGAGGACTGCAGTCAATAAACTTGGTAAACCCGAAGCCTTTCGGGTCGACGCAGACCGAGTTAAGGGAGTGGGCAACGAATGCGCATTGCCCATTGTGGAACAGCGAAACGGTCGGTAGGATGGTGAAAATCCTATGGGGGGAACCAGATCGTGAGATAACGAGGCTATTACTGAAAGCAAGCAAGAAGGAGGTCAGTATAGCTATTGGTATCACAACGGGACACATAGGACTACGAGCTCACTTAGGTAAAATCGGTCCGCCAAGTGATACCATTTGTAGGGCATGTGGGGAAGATGATGAGACGTTGGAGCATTTCCTTTGTCATTGCCCGGCTTTCGCGTCCAACAGATACTTAGGTGGAGACACAATACAAGACATGAACCAACTTAGGGGAGTGGTATTGAAAATAATTAAAGATTTTGTAAGTAGGACGGAGGTTAGGCTTAGAGGTTACTTTATAGTTTTTAGAGCGCACAACAAGCCGATTACTGGCTTAGGTGTATGTCCATAGTGGCATAGGGCGGATTAATATCTGCACCCTCTTTTCAACCTAACCTAACCTAAGGGCTGACAAAGTTAAATCCGGGGATCGGTTTATATGTGGGATATACAAGTTTATAGACCGACTAGAATCATACATGGCATGGATATTGCAAGTCATAACTCAAGTCTTTGCTCCGAATTTCCGCCAAATCGCATGAAAATTTAGGCTCAAAAAGTCAAATCCGGGAATCGATTTATATAGGAGCTATATAAGTTTATAGACCGACTAGGATCATACTTGGCATGGTTGTTGGAAGTCATGACTCAATTCATTGTCCAAATCAGGTGAAAATTAAAGTTTTTAAGGGCTGAAGAAGTCAAATGCGGGGAATGGTTTATATGGGAGCTATATCAGTTTATAGCCCTACTAGAATCATACTTGAAATGGATATTGAAAATCGTAACTCAAGTCTTTGTTTCAAATTCCAGCTAAAACGGATGCAAATGAAGGTTTCTAATCCTGAGATCAGTTTATATGGGGGCTATTTATGTTTATAGTCTGATTCAGATCATACTTGGTGTGGATGTTTGAAGTTATGACTCAAATCATTGTTCCAAATTTTAGCCTAATGGGATGAAAATTGAGGCTTCTAGGGGCTTAAGAAGTCAAATCGAGGGATTGTATTATATGGGGGCTATATCCAAATCCAAACCAATATGGCCCATTTTGCAATCCCAACGACCTACATCGACTAAATGTATCTGTGGAAAATTTCAAGCGGATAGCTTTACCTGTTTAACCGCTATCGTGATTTCGACAGACGGGCGTGCGTGGCTAGATCGTTGAACCGATAGGGCCCATTTTGCAAATGTATTTGTGCAAAATTTCAAGCGAATGGCTTTACCCGTTGGACAGCTCTCGTGATTTCGACAGACGAGCGGAGTAAATATAATTTATGCGGTCGAAGATCAGTATTTCGAGTATAAAACTAGTAAAAAATATTCCATTTGAGATCGGATAGAGATATTTATTTAAAAGTTGATGGTTAGAGTCATGTGCAAAATTTCAAGGCCCTAGGTGATCCATGCACCTTTTGGCAGGGCCCAAACTAGGTTACCTCGGCATTTCGAAAAATTATTTGAGCTGCCAAATCATAGTTTAAAATCGTTTGCCGGATAGTGCTTTAAAGTCGGAATTCTTAATAAAACTCATGTAAAATTACGGCGTAATTAAATAATATTAAATGCATTTTTACGTGCTTTAGACACTATGTCAGCAGATCAGTCCATATGACAGCTATATCTAAATATAGCCCGATCTGAGTCATACTCGGGTCGTATGAAAAAGGTTTAAACCATCTCACTGTTTAACATTTCAGTGAAATTGGGTAATAAATGGTTTAAACACTGGTTTAAACAGCTCTCGCACGAAAGTTTATCTTCCGCGCTTCTTCCATTTTCCATTTGTTCAGCGACGAAGCTCACTTTTGGATCAACGGGTACGTAAATAAGCAGAATTGTCGATTTTGGGATGAAAGTCAACCAGAAGCATTGCAAGAGCTACCAATGCATCCAAAAAAAGTCACAGTTTGGTGCGATTTATGGGCTGGTGGCATCATTGGACCGTACTTCTTCAAAGATGATGCGAATCGTAACGTAACTGTGAATGGTGAGCGCTACCGTGAGATGATATCCTACTTTTTGCCCAAAATGCAAGAGCTTGTCTTGCATGATAAGTGGTTTCAACAAGACGGTGCCACATGCCACACAGCACTCGTAAAAATGGACTTATTATGAGGTGAATTCGGTGAACATTTTATTTCACATTCAGGGACCGGTCAATTGGCCGCCTAGATCGCACAATTTAAGGCCTTTATATTATTTTTTGTGGGGCTATGTTAAAGCTCTTGTCTATACCGACAAGCCCGATTCAATTGACAACATTGAAGCATTAATTCGTGAGATACAGGCGGAAATGTTGGAAAGAGTATGCCTAAATTGGACTAAGCAGATGGACCATTTGATTCGCAGGCACGGTATACATTTGCATGAAATAATCTTCAAACATTAAATTATAAAATATCTACCGTACTATCGACTCAAATAGAGATTTCATGAATTTTTCTGAATTTTAATGTGTTTTTTAAATAGTTTCCTATAGCTCTTAAAAAATCACCCATTATAATGGCTGATAAAGATTTTTGAACTGTATTGTTTATGTTCTCACCAGGATTCGAACTTAGGTATTTGACCCACTGTCTTATATATATAACCTGCTATCCAGACTAAAAGGCTTTTTAGATCAATTAAAAAGTAATATATCTTCGGAATTTAAAATTCAATGCCGTTTATCTCTTTAATAAGGGGTTTCCCAAACAAGAGGGCCTTTTTGCCGCTTTACATAGAAAAACTTTCGCAATTCGCTTCCACACGTCCATATAAACAATTGTTAACCTTTTGCTTTACTTGCGACATGGCTGTTTGTCATGGTAAAATAGAAAATGTACGCAATACATGCTGCGACTGGTATGTATGCTCATGATCCATGATGCATCCTTTGAACATTTTTGTACATGGGACACGTAATCCTTGCTAGCTTTGGCTCTATACACTTGTAAGAGTTTTGTTTGTAATAAAACCAAAGGCAAAGGTTTGTTTATTTGTGGTTACATGTTTCTGATGTTTGTGGGTGCATGGTTGACTATTCGGTACTGAGAACATATTTTGTCCCTAATCAAACTTGTTGGAGCATAACTCATTGCTGGTTGACTGACATGACAGTGGCATACAAATGCGCATTCTGCCAGCAATATAATGAGGAAAGGCAATGGCATGTAAGTTTCCACAATAGTGTGACAAGAAGTTTAAGTTTAGCCTTTTAAAGGATTTCTGATAGTGAAGTTCAGATTTTGTTTAAAGTATGCTAGACGAAAATATTTAAGCACAGATTCAAATCCGAAAACAGGAAAGAAGAATATATCAATCCAGTAACGATATGTGGATTGTTATATTTTCTTCTAAATTAAACGCTATTTGACCGTCATCAGGACAAGCACCTTGTAAATTAATAGACTAAGCAATACACATCACTGTGGGTCAATTTGTAAGGCACGAAAAGCACACATCACTCCTATATTAGATTAAGTTTATCTTGGTTACGCACTCTAGTGCCTCAATAAGTCAAGATCCAAAATCGGTTTATATAGCGGCTATATCAGGTTGTGAACCATTTTGGACCATACTAAGCACAGTTGTTGGAAGTAATAACAAAACATCCCATATGGCAGCTATATCAAAACATGGACCGATATGCCATATTTACAATCCCAACCGACGAACACCACAGGAAGTATTTCAGCAAAATTTCAAGCGCGTAGCTTGATTCCTTCCTAAAGTTGGAAAGACAGATGGATTGACGGACAGACGGATGGACATGGCTAAATCGACTTATAATGTGAAGACGATTAAAAATATGTCGGGTTTCAGATCAATATTTAGAGGTGTTACCTCTATCCTATGGTGGAGAGTTTAAAAAGAATGATGTATAAGAATTGCTATGATTTTGCAGCTATATCGCGTTATGGCCCATTCGCGTCTTACTTGGTTTGTATATTGGATATCATAGTTGAAGCCATAGAGCAAAATTTTAAACCAAATCGGAAAGGAATTGAGCGCTTTAAGGGCTCAAGAAGTAAAATCTAGACGTCAAGATGTATAATAGGGAGATCAGTTTTCTGTAAGAGCTATATCAGGTTTTGGACCGATTCGAAAAATATTCGGTCATAGGAGGAGACATTGTGCAAAACTTCAACCAAAACTGATAAAAACTGCACACTCAAGAGGCCCAAGAAGTAAAATCGGGAGACCAGTATATATAGAAGCTATACCAAAACATTAATCGATTTGTCCTATTTACAATCCTAATTGAACTTCATTAATACGAAGCATTTGTGCCAAATATCAGGTGTCACAAACGGAATGACGAAATTAGTATTCCCTTATCCTATGGTACAGTATTAAATGCTCCTCGATATTTAGAAGGCCGATGGCTAAGGAGATTGGTGGGCTTCAGTTGTCTTGGTTTGGAGTAGGAGGAAAGTGTCTCAGTTCATACTATGTTAGGATGAAAGAGGGTTCGGATATAAATCCGCCCTATGCCCTATGGACATACACCCAAGCCAGTAATCGGCTTGTTGTGCGCTCTTTATACTAGAAATTAAACTTGAAAAAGAAAATCTAGCTCAGAAATTCCGTGCTACTTACAATATCCCTTATTGTTTTGTATACCACGCCCCTAAATTGGTTCATGTCTGGTATTGTGTCCCCACCGAAGTGCCGGTGTCTGTTAGCAGCGAAAGCCGGGTAATGACAATGGAAATGCTCCAATGTCTCATCATCCTTGCCACATGCCCTACCAATGCTACCCCTTGCCGCACTGATTCCGCATAAGTGAGCTCGTAGTCCTATGTGGCCTGTATTTATACCGAAAGCTATACTGACCTCCGTAGCGCAGAGGTAAGCATGTCCACCTATGACGTTGAACGCCTGGATTCGAATCCTGGCGAGAACCTCAGAAAAAATTTCCTTAAAGTTGTGTCGCACTGAGGCACGCCTTTCGGACTCGGCTATAAAAAGCAGGCTTCATGTCATTGAACTTAAAATTTGAAACAGACAGCGCTCACTGATATATGAGAAGTTTGCCCCAGTTACTTAGTGGAATGTTCATGGGCAAATATGCATTGCATAATAACCTACTTCTCACTTTCTTCCCGTATTAGCCTTGTCTACTCACAATCCGGATCTTCGCATACGATTGCCGTCGTCCTACCCACAGTTTCGCTCTTCCGCAGTGTTACATAAGCGTTTGTCGCCCACGCACTTAACTCAGACTGTTTCGATCCGAAAGGCTTAAGCAGTCCATAGGCCTTCATCCTCAGAGTTAAATAATCATTTTCTTACACATATAGACCGTTCAAGACCTTACAGTAATGGTTGTTATTGCCCTGACGGCCATTTTGCTGTCCGTAAAGATGTTCACACTCCATGTCCTCGCGTTAACACTATACCACCTCACGCATTCGGTGATTATCCGTATCTCTGCCTGCAAACCCGTATTATGGTCAGGCAGTCGTAAACAGATCTCAGACCCTGGGTTCTCACCTCCATCTCAACATTTTTTCCATCCGTGAAACATGACAAACAGATGGCAATACTAGGGTTCCGTTAATCCAAGACTATGCCGCTGGCAGCGACCTCAAGTGTTGCCTCAGGTATCCGAACGGAAACCTCTTCTATTCCTTCCAGGTTTCCTATCGTCGCCCCGATTATACTGCGATGGTATGACCTGCTCCCATTCATACCCATTCTTCGCCTTAAGTCTAATTGCCGCAATGGCTGCCTCACACTAACAACATCTGTGAGCCTTCTCGCTACGCTCCTGAAAATTACACTTCCAATTCAGATTCCTATCCAAGATCACTCCTAAGTATTTGACCTTGTCAGATATCGATATCATTGTATTGAGGAAACGTGGTGTGTTAAATTGGCCCACCTTCTTCTTCCTCGTGAACAAGCAGATTTCGGTTTTTTCTGATTAACATTGGTCTTAACTAGGGGTCAAGACCAGTCGTATGCCAGGACCTTTTCGGCCCTTCTGCATAGCTGGTTCGAATCCTTACCCGTTAGAAATATTATAACATCATCTGAGTAGCGGATGAGCTCAAATCCCTCCTCAGTCAACATCCGTAATAGGTCACTTATGATGGTCACCCATAGAAGTGGCGATAAAATGCAGCCCAATGGCGAGCCCTGTACCACTTTCTCCCTCATATTTATGTCATGGGATCCACAATTTATCCATCTGTTCCTTCGCAAATAGTTTATCCAGTCTCTTGGGACCTGGTCCACTTGCTACCTGTCTATGGATTGGATCAATGTGTCGATTGTTAAAAGCCCCCTTGATGTCAATGCATACCGCCAGTGTGTACGTCTTGGCATCGAAGGATTATTCTAGTTTATGCACAACCTCGTGCAGTGCAGTCTCCACCGACCTTCCCTTGACATAGGCATTCTGTTTGCATTTAAGCAGTTCGCTGGATGTTCTACTCTTTATTATGGTATCCACATTGCGTTCCATGATTTTGAGTAGAAAGGACACAATGATTATACCCCTTTGGTGTCGAATAACTTGACTTGCCGTGCTTATGTATAAACACCACCCTTGCCTTTCGGAGTATATGCAAGTCCTAGGCACGCTGTGAAAATACAGGCCAGATGGGGAGCCAGATAGTCCGTCTCCTTCTGTAGTAATGCCGGAAATATTCCATCAGGTCCGGGTTACTTAAATGGTTAGAAGCTCCTCAAGGTTTCCTTGACCATAAATTACGTTACGATAAACCTTCGATCAATCTCATTATTCCCAGATTCCGGTGTCTCCGTGGGTCCCATCGTATCACGTGGAAAATGCGTTTTTATGAAAAGCCTCAACATGTCCTTCCGATCCCTTGAGCCGTGTGCAAAACACTTACTAAGGAATACAATAAAATCACCAGAGCGGCAAAACGAGCCTCCTGGAAAATGTGGAAGCTTTTCTGCGAAGATTGATAGCATTAGTGATGCCACCAAGATGACAAATTTTCTCTCAAAAACCCATGTCCAAACTGAAATGCTAGTAGACGACATGGGAGTGAGAGGTCATGTCTAGGCTTTTCATAAAAACGCATTTTCCACGTGATACGATGGGACTCACGGAGACACCGGAATCTGGGAGTAATGAGATTGATCGAAGGTTTATTAGTCGAATACGAAGTGCTCTGTTATAAAATCTGCGGTCCTCTTTCCAATGTTGCGAATCTCCCCGGTCATCTAGGGCTTTCCTGGGCTGATTTCCTTTCTCGAAGAGAACAACCCAACAAAGACCCCACTTCCTTAATTTTTAACTGTAATAAAAAAAATAAAAATAAAAAAAACAACCTGCTACCCATGGTGCAGGATGCCTAAGATACGAACCGGCTTTACATAGAGCATTTTTACTTGTTCCACATGTACCCCTCTATCGGTTATATGTCGACATTAAATTCAAAACTTTTCTTAATCCTTGTATATCCTTCATAAAACTACACCCTTTATTACAGATAATTGCAATCTACAAAAGTCATGCTTATCCCTCTGGATAATTGTTGTGTAATGCAGTTCATGGCTAGATGCTTTGAGGGAAAAAAGGACCTCAAACATTGCCATATACAAGCTGTAATAAACAAACTCCTAGGCAGAAATGCATACGTAAATTTCCTTTGGCATTTCTTTACGCGACCGAGAATGCATTCTGCTTTGCTTCTCCCAAGGCTATTTGAATGCTTACTGGGAGGCAAAATATAAAACAACAGCATGCAGTCAGTCATACAAAGCCAAAGGGTGACAAAGTGGTTGCAGGGGTAGGGTGTCGGGGGGAGAAGAGGTTGTGGTAGTTTAAGTATGATGTTTACAAGTGCAGTGAACAACAATAAAGAAACAAAAAAAAAAGGTGAAGGAGGTTGTGGGGTTGAGGATAAAAATTCTGACAAGAGTTTTTTAAGACTACACTACAGCCAACTGTTATTTGGGGGAATGAGGGGGGTGGTGGTGGTGGTGGTGGTGGTGGTGTATGATGCAGTACGGAAGGGAGACTGGGTCAAAGAAAAACATGCCATACATTACCATTAGCATGGAGCTCGGTATGACAGACAAATCCACTGCCGGTATTGAAGTTAACAAACCACTCGGATACTTTTTCATACGACTGGGGAAAAATGTCGACTCTACACCCTGCACCAAATAACAGGGCAACACACGCAAAAAACAGCAACAAAACGGAGAAAAGAAAACAGAAAAATAATCATGAAATAAGAAATATGTATGTTGTTTAAAAGATTAATTTCATTGCAACAAAATCGAGTGAGGAAATTTCCCCGCCAACAGCAACAAAGTAAGAAAAATGAGAATATTTTAAAATAAACATTCCGGCTAATAGCTTAGCATCCGATTGCTTGGCCCCCAAATATAATGCAACAACAAATGACTGAAACGAAATTTAACTTTTAGCTTTAAAAGGCTACCACTACCACTGCCACTTCATCACCTCCATCTCACATTTGTGTCTTTCCACACCAATACAACAATTTCACAATTTAGCACATCGCACACACACACACGCACACAGACAACCAAAGTAGTTTCCATGTTTGATTTTTCCTTTTTTTGCATTTTAGTAGTAGGGGGATAATATTTCAACTTTTAAACGTACCATCCATGTTGAAAGGGTGTTAAACAAACGACTGTGTGTGTGTGTGCGTCCTCCATATGTGAGGGCATCCTTGTATTTCAAGTGCTTCATATGTGATTTGTAGTTCAAGTGGCCAGCATGGAGAAGAGTATTTCCATCATTTGCTTCGCCCGAAATTGCACCAGCATTGCATTGCAATACCACTATCATGTTGTCGATGGAATTGCTGGTGCTATTCTCCTTGCCAACTTCATTGCTGGCATTATTCACCCTTCGTTCTTGTTGTTACTACTGCATGGATATTTTGGCATACATTGTTTTCTGTTCAGAATTTCTTTCCTCACCTCCACCAACGCCATGGAATGGTGTTGCACTTTGCAACAAATCGATGTATTTTGAAATATCGAGGTGATAGCTGATAAAATGCATCAGGTTTTTCCGCTTTGATGTGGACGGAATGTCTTTTGGCTCGAATATATTCCTGACTAGGTTGGTCTTCCGATTGGAAAACAAGCAAAAAGGCATTGGATACCCACCACCTCGGGTATATATGTAAACTACCTTTCTTCATAGTCCGGTGAAAAATGCATTATGACCCCATAGCAGCTTTTTCGAAATATGGTCCGACTTAGACCAAATTCGGCAGTGACATTGGGCTGTCTAATAATAACAACTCATTGTTCAATTTTGTAATACAAATATTGGTCTTTTTGGTAGCTATATCCAAATATAGACCGATTTGAACCATATACGACATGGATGTCGAAAGGCCTAACAAAAGTCACTGCGTCAAATTTCAGCGAAATCTGATTATAAATGCGCTTTTTATGGGACCAAGACCTTAAATCGATAGATCGGTCTATACGGCAGCTATATTCAAATCTTCGTAGGGCTTCTAACACAACTCACTGTTCCAAATTTCGGCGACGTCGGACAGTATATGCTCCTTTAATGGGCCCAAAACCTTCAATCGAGTGATCGGTCTATGTGACAGCTATATCCAAATCTGAACCGATCTGGGCCAAATTAAAGGAGAATGTCGAAGGGCCTAACACAACTCACTGTTCCAAATTTCTGCGACATCGGACAATAAATGCTCCTTTTATGGGTCCAAAACCAATGGGACAACAAATGCGCCTTTTATGGGCGCAAGAGCTTAAATCGAGAGATCGGTATACATGGCAGCTATATTCAAATCTGTACCAATCAAAGCCACATTGAAGAAGGATATTGACTGGCCTTACACAACTCACTGTCCCAAATTTCAGCGAAATCGGATAATAAATTTAGCCATTATGGGCCTAAGACCCTAAATCATCGGATCGGTCTATATGGCGGCTATATCAAGATATAGTCCGATATAGCCCATCTTCGAACTTAACCCGCTTATGGACAAAAAAAGAATCTGTGCAAAGTTTCAGCGCTATATCTCTATTTGTAAAGACTGTAGCGTGATTTCAACAGACAGACGGACAGACGCACGGACGCATGTCTAGATCGTCTTAGATTTTATCGACGATCAAAAATATGTATACCTAAGGGTCAAAAATGGATATTTCAATGTGTTGCAAAAGAAATGACAAAATGAATATACCCCATGATTCTGTGGTTGGTATAAAAATCCTGATTCCAGCAGACTTGCTGCAGAGAAGTTAGTACAGAAGTTTATTGACCGACTGATTACCTAAGGCCAAAACTTCACAACTATCACTAGCACAAGGAAGGGATAACCATTGCTGAAAATTTGCTCTGATGTTTTCGCCGAAATTTAAACCCAGACGTTCAACGTCAAAGGCGGACATGCAAATCTTTGGGCTCAGGTGGCTCCGACTAACAATGATTTGCTACTTAAACAAGTGAAGGGGTATTAAATTTCGCCGGGCTGAATTTTGGGTACCCACCACCTCGAATATATGAACACTAATGTCAAAAAAAAAACTGTCACAGCTCTCTGTGCCAAATTTCAGCAGAACGTGTAATAAACGCTCCTTTTATAGGCCCAAGAACTTAAATAGGGAGATCCGTATATATATATGGCATCTATACCCAAATATAGAGTAATCTGTGCCACAGTGTACACGAAATTTGAAGAGACAAACATAGCTCAATGTGCTGAATTTGAGCGAAATCGAGTAATATACGCTACTTTTATGGGCCTAAAAACATTAATCGGGAGTTCGGTATGTGTGGAAACAACATACAAATCTAGCCTGATTTGTCCAAATCTTGACCATACTCGGTACGAATATCGAAGAGTCTAACTGGCCCTTGAGGGTTAGTTTACGGTCCGCAAAGATGTTAGACCCTAGGTCCACTCTGTCCTCACGCTTTGATCTATCCGCGTAAGCATGAAGTTCCAGATGACAATACCGGTGTTCCGTCAATAAAAGACCGTGCCGTCGACTGCAGTGCCATGCACTCGATCTCAAGTGTCGTCCCAGGTTTTTGATCCGAAACTTCTCCCATTCCCTTCAGGTTTCCTATCGTCGCTCCCATCCAATATCCATTTTCCCGTCGCCTTGGGTCTACGCAGTGCCCTAAAAGGCGTGGTCCTCAAACCCTCTTTTGTATATATTATCCTAATGTAGCACTTTTTCCTCATATACTGAGGCGTAAGTATGCATTGGCCTAATCACAATTCTGTGGAGCCATGGACTAGTAACATCGCCCACTTATAAAAAATTCTAATTCGAAAAATATTCCAAACCTGAAAAACTTTTAACTCGGAAAAATATTCGTGTCCGAAAGAGTAAGGAAAGGAGTTCCTGCAAGTCAAGCCTAACGATTAGAAAAGAATACTGACTAGGAATGACTTCCATTTCGGAAATAGTTGGAACAGACATAAGAACTGTTGCGACTTCCAAGAGTCACAAGCTGGATATACTCAGTTATAAGATTTTTGAGTAGGGTATACTCTCCAGTAGAATTAATTTCTAATTCGGAATGACTTCCGACGTAGAAAGAGTTTCGAATAAAACTATTGAACAGATAAAGAGTTAAAACAATTAAAAGCGTGCTAAGTTCGGCCGGGCTGAATCTTGGGTACTCACCACCATGGATGCGGCTAAAAGTGTACCCTTATTAATTCAGTTTGTATTTGCATTATTTTTAGTAGCAAACAAATAGGATATTGATTGAGGCTTCTATGGTCTGAAGAAGTCGTATCGGGGTATCTGTTTAAGCGCCTAAATCATGGGAGGATTCATTGTCAGTATTGGAGGACACAACTATACTTCACGTAACAAATTTCTCCCAAATTTGGTAAAAATTAGGCACCTAGAAGCTCAAGAAGTCAAAAACGGGTATCGGTGACTATATATGTTATGAACCTATCTAGTGGAACCTATCTAGAGGCCATAAATGTACTTCACGTAAAAAATTTCAGACAAATCGGATGAAAATTGAGGCTTCCAGAGAATGAAGAAGTCACATCCGGGTATCCGCTTATATGGGGTTGTATCAGGGGTTGCGTTGGGGTTGCGCAAAATACCTAGGCGTTTTGCTGGACAGGGAAATTAACTTCAAATCCTAGATTTTTGGAAGGGCAAGAAAGGCGCGTCATGCACGGGGTATATATGGTTTTGTGGTCTGGTGGACGACACTTCAAAAGCCCCCCTACTGCTCAATAGTCAACCGGATCCAAAGAATAGCTTGTTTGAGCATCACACCCGCACTGAAGACGACACCATCTGATGCACTGAATTTACTTTAGATGAAACAGACCTGGACATTATGGCTAGACAAATTGCAGCGACCACTGCTGTGAGGCTAAGGGAGCTTTCTCTTTGGTCATATGGCGGCTACGGACACTGCGTTATCCTTAACAAAAACCAGTAAAAGCGTGCTAAGTTCGGCCAGGCCGAATCTTATATACCCTCCACCATGGATCCCATCAGTCTAGTTCTTTTCCCGGGATCTCTTTTTAGGCAAACATATGATAAAAGAAAAAAATTGCTATGATATTGGAGCTATATCAACTTATGGACCGATGGTCCGGACTATAATTAAACTGAATGTAGAACTCGTTGTGTAAAATTTCAACCAATTCGAATAAAAATTGCGCTCCCTAGGGGCTCAGGAAGTAAAATAGGGAGATCGGTTTATATGGGAGCTGTATCAGGCTACAGACCGATTCCAACCATAATTGACGCGTATATTGAAGGTCATGAGAGAAATCGTTGTACAAAATTTCAGCCAAATCGGATTATATATGCGCCCTCTAGAGGCAAAAGAAATCAAGACCCCAGATCGGTTTATATGACAGCTATATCAGGATAGGGGCGGATTTGAACCATACTTAGTTCAGTTGTTGGAAGTGATTCCAAAACACCTCATGAAAATTTCAGCCAAATCGGGTGAGAATTGCGCCCTCTAGCGGCTCAAGAAATTAAGATCCAAGATAGGTTATATGGCAGCTATATCAAAACCGGGACCGATATGGCCCCTTTGCAATCCCAACCCACCTAAACTTCTGAGAAGTATTCGTGTAAAATTTCAAGCGGCTAGCTTTACTCCTTCGAAAGTTTGCGTGCTTTCGACAGAGAGACAGACGGACGGACAAGGCTAGATCGACTTAAATCAAGAAGAGACTTTATGGGTTCTCAGAAGGATATTTCAAGGATTTTCAAACAGTTGGAGGGTATATAAAGTACTGTACCACTATTCCTGATAGAACCGATTGGAACTACGATATCCCTGGTAACAGAAGTTATATAGACTTTCAGACGTATGCTAGACGACCAAGAGGGCTTTGGGGTGTACTCTAAAGATCTAGAACTGACCATATCGAAAAGGTTACCGAAACAATGCAGTATGTATCAAGCAGAAATCCTTGCAATTAATCAAAAGGTGGGATGGGAACGTCATAACGATTATACGAATAAGTACCTTCTCAGACAGCCAGTCAGCCATTAAATCCCTGAAGAACGTATTTCTGAACACAAAAACCGTCCTCGACTGTCACAAATCTCTCAAGGAGATGGCTGAACAGTACAAAATTCACCTGTTCTGGGTGCCGGGCCACAGAGATATCCCAGGGAATTGTAAAGTGGGCAAGATTGCGAGTCTAAAAAACTACCTTAGACATTCAAGGGAAACTGGAATCTGTGCGCATACCTCTTGCGGCATGTAAGCTAAATCTTCAGGATCAAGGGCAACGAATGATAGATGGTCACAAATAGGGGGCTCTGACCATTCCAAAACTATGTGACCTAATCTAGACTTAAAGAGGTCTACTGCTTTGCTATCATTGGCTAGAACAGACGTTTAAGTCATTGTGTCCGTCATGCCAAGTCACTGTCTAATAGGAAAACATGCTGACAGACTGAAGGTTGCCAGCAACGACTTTTGCAGAATCTGTGAAGATGTCGAGGAAGAAGAGACTATAAAGCAACTGCTGTGTGTGTCCCGCACTGGCAGTCGGAAAGAGTTTCACTTTGGGTTCTTTTTTTCTTTGAGAACCTGTCTGATATAGCGGATGTGAACATTCGCATGTTGTTGAACTTTTTAAAACGATCTGTATAGTTCAACGGTAGGAATCAGAAGACATCTTCCTTCTTCTGTTCCTGTGGTATCACAATGGACGAAAAAGTCTGAGTCTGATAGCAAACTGTCACTTAAACCTAACCTAACGGTTTGGCTAAACCCCGAATGGGAAACTGTTACGGTTTCTTTAGTGTGGCAACTCGACAAAAGTTCGAAAACAGAGAGAGTGTGAATGAGGTTTAGAATAGACTCGCATTTCGAAAATAGTTCCTACTAAGAATAAGTTCTGAACCAGAAAGTTTTCGTCTAGAAAGAAAGAGAAACTCTTGGAAAGTGTAACGACTGGGAAAAAGACACGACTCGGGATGATTTCCAATTCGAAGAGAATCTCGGCTAAGCAAAACAAGTGACTTTAAAATATTACTGGGCCCAAAACTTTAAATCGAGAGATCGGTCTATATGGCAGCTATATCCAAATCTGGACCGATCTGAGCCAAATTGACGAAGGATGTCGAAGGGCCTAACACAACTCACTGTCCCAAATTTCAGCGAAGTCGGACAATGAATGGGCCTTTTATGGGCCCAAAGCCTTAAATCCGATGATCGGTCTATATGGCAGCTATATCCAAATCTAGACCGATCTGTGCCATATTGCAGAAGTATGTCGAGGGGCTTAACATAACTCACTGTTCCAAATTTCGGCAAAATCGGTTAATAAATGTGGCTTTGACGGGCCCAAAACCTTTAATCGAGAGATCGGTCTACATGGCAGCTATATCCAAATCTGGACCGATCTAGGCCAAATTAAAGAAGGAAGTCGAAACGCCTAATTTTGGCAAAATCGGACTATAAATACGCCTTTTATGGGCCTAAAGCCTTAAATCGAGAGATCGGTCTATATGGCAGCTAGATGCAAATCCGAAACGATCTGAGCCAAATTGAAGAAAGATGTCGAAGAGCCTAACGTAACTCACTGTCCCAAATTTCAGCAAAATTGGATGATAAATTTGGCTTTTATGGGCCTAAGACCCTAAATCGGCGTATCGGCCTATGTGGCAGCTATATCCAAATCTGGACCGATCGGGGCCAAATTGAAGGAGGATGTCAAAGGGCCTAATACAACTCACTATCCCCAATTTCAAAAAAATCGTATAATAAATGTGGCTTTTATGGGCCTAAGACCCTAAACCGGCGGATCAGTCTATATGGGGGCTATATGAAGATATAGTCCGATATAGCCCATCTTCGAACTTAACCAGCTCATGGGCAAAAACAGAATCTGTGCAATGTTTCAGCTCAAAATATCCCTATTTTGAAAGACTGTCGCGTGTTTTCAACAGACAACAGACGGACGGACATGGCTAGATCGTCTTAGATATATACTTTATAGGGTCGGAAAAGGGTATTTCGATGGGTTTCAAACTGAATGACAAAATTAATATACACCCATCCTTGGTGGTGGATATTTAAATTATATTCCTTCTTATTTTTCAATTTTACAAGCATGTAAAATTGCCAAATTTTTTTACTGATATATGACAAATTTTTGAACTTCGACATAACAATTGAAATGTTATGTCGAAATTCAAAAATTTTCCATGGATTTAGTCAAATGTTTGATATTTTCAATTTAATATCAGCAGACAGTGTTTGCTGACATTAGTAGACTAATACTTTTGGGTGTACATGTGGGAAGACAGGCTGTTTAACTAGTGGTTCCTGTTCCCAAACTCGAAGAGAACTAGGCTTTTTACTAAGATAAGCAAAACAATTGCATTTCTATTTTCCTTTTTCATTGAGCAACCCTTGTCTTCAAAGTGGTTATGAAGGACCATTTTCTTGAGTCACTGTACAATACTTCAATGAAGCATCACGAATTTCACCCTTACAAGAAGGGTGCATGAATTTACTCTTTTTTCTTAATGTTTACCATTGTATAAATATTTCGAATTGCAGAATAATTTTTTAACTGGTAGCCCTCCAAAATATTCCAATTTTTTTCTGAAATACTTCTGCAATTCTCACTCTTCTCATAAAAGTTTGCCAATTATTTGGAATGGCAAAATAAAGAAACCAAACCAAATGAAAAAAAATGCATTTCTGCTTCATGTGGCCTCATTCTCGTTTGCACAAAATGTGCATGTAAAAATCAGCCTCACCAAATGGGTCGTAATAAATCGAAGGGATGAAGGATATACAAGAGAGAAAGAGCCATAATGACTTCTCCTTGGTCGTTCATGGCGTTCATTAACATTTCATTTCGTCGTTGGCATGCATTAAATGGACAAATGCAATTTGCGGCAACGAATGAGTGCATGAGTGAGCCGAGGTAAGATAGGGTGAAAAACAAATGTCGCCAGAAAAGATATGCCATATACCTCCCTCCACAATTTCAACGGTACTGATGCAAATAGGGTTAATCAAGTAAAAAGGGTTGCTATAAATTATCCCTGTTGATGACCATCAATACCTGGGGCCAATAAAGAGCTTGAAAAGGTTTAAAAATGAAAGAAAAGTCTCGCAAAATCCATTGTATTGAAATATGAAGTTAAATCGGAAAGTCTATAGAAATACTATATGAAAGAATGCAGATAAGTTGATGAAACTTATCCAAAACTGTTCTCTTTAAATTCAATATTATAGAAAGTATAACTGCAGAACCACTTAGTGAATGTTATTACTGTAAGCCACCACGTTGCTTAGGTTTATATATTCGATAATACGATTGCTGGCAAAAAGTTTAAAAATAATTTTCATTGAGATTCCATTGCAGATCCCCTGTGAATATCCCCTCATTTAAGCTGTCTCCATTTATGAGTATTTCAGACCCTTAAAACTTATCTGCATAGGCGATTAGCTATGCAAAACTTCTTTCAGTTTATAGTGTTGATAAAAGATGTAGTAGAACTTCCTCCTCTGTTTCTTAATAGATGTTGCCGCACTTTACTATTGTTCCTTTAAACCTTTGATGTCATTCTCAATACTCTTCGCATGATAAGATATTCCCTTTAAACTAGAAGTATAGATTCATTTTTTGCTTGTATTGGATTATAAACGCAACTTCATTCATATTCATCTATTAAATGGACCACAACCTATATGCATCTATAAAACGTAATTAATCCTATTCTCAAACAACGACATTATTGATCCATGAACATCAAACATGCCATAGAACCGCATGAAATGATACCCACACACAAAGTGGCACTCTTTTGTTCGTCAAAGGGTTATGTTTCAAGCGCTAGACAATATATCAACCATTGTCAGATAGTTTATTTGAGCTAAGCACCAACATGACTTAAGAAGAATATATACAGACTGGAGAAGAAGAGTGCATACTCGACAAACGGAACTTCATCATAACATGCACAGTAGGCAAATAGGGAGTCACAAAAAGGATGTGTCAATTACAGAGTATTCTGTCGCCTAACCATCGCATACAAAATAAAGCGGACGAATTGTGCTATGCATTTACATTTAAAGCCATTGAGACATCTTGTCTCTATCAATGTATTTATACCCTACACCACTACTATGGTACAGGGTATTATAACTTAGTGGATTAGTTTGTAACACCCAAAAGGAAGAGAGATAGACCCATTGATAAGTATATTGATCGACTCAGAATCACTTTCTGATTCGATTTAGCTATGTCCGTCTGTCTGTCTGTCCGCCTGTCTGTCTGTCCGCCTGTCTGTCTGTCCGCCTGTCTGTCTGTCTGTCTGTCCATCTATTTGTCTGTCTGTCCATGTTAATTTGTGTACAAACTACTGGTCGCTATTTTCATCCGATCGTCTTCAAATTTGGTATGGGCATGTTTTTCGGCCTAGAGACGAATCCTATTGAAATTGGAAAAAAATCGGTTCAGATTTGGATATAACTCCCATATATATGTTCGTCCGATTTGCAATAATACAGCAATAAAATGGTCATTTATTAACCGATTCTCTCGAAATTTGGTAGAAAGATTTTTTTTATGATTTCCGACATTACGAATGATTTTCAAAGATATTCGGTTCAGATTTGGATATAGTTCCCACATATATGTTTGTCCGATTTGCAGTAATAATGCAATAAAATGGTCATTTGTAAACCGATTCTCTTGAAATTTGGCATCTGGTGGCATCATTGGACCGTACTTCTTCAAAAATTATGCAAATCGTAACGTAACTGTGAATGGTGAGAGCTACGGTGCGATGATATCCAACTTTTTTTGCCCAAAGTACAAGAGCTTGACAAGCATGACATGTGGTTTTAATAACATGGTGCCACATGTCACACAGCATGCGTAACAATGGACTTATTGAGAGGCGAGTTCGATGAACATCTACTTCACGTTTGGGATCGGTATTTGCATACCCACCACCAAAGGATGAGGGTATATTAATTTTGTCAATCCGTTTGCAACACATCGGGATATCCATTTCCGACCCTATAAACTATATATATTCTTGATCGCCGTAAAAATCTAAGACGATCTAGCCATGTCAGTCTGTCTGTCCTTCCTTCTATCTGTTGAAATCACGGTACAGTCTTCAAAAATAGAGATATTGAGCTGAAACTTTGCACAGATTTTTTTTTTAAGATCGAAGATGGGCTATATCGGACTATATCTTGATATAGCCCCCATATAGACCGATCCGCCGATTTAAGGTCTAAGGCCCATAAAAGCTATATTTATTACTCGATTTTACTGAAATTTGAGACAGTGAGTTGTGTTAGGCCACTCGATATCCTTCTTTAATTTGACCCAGATCGTCCCGATTTAAAGTCTTGGGCCCGATTTCGACGAAATTCCGAAAAGTCAGTTGTATTAGGCACTTCAACATCTTTCTGCAATTTGGCTCCGATCGGTTCAGATTTGGATATAGCTGCCATATAGACCGATTTAAGATCTTGGGCCCACAAAAGGCGCATTTATTGTCCGATTTCGACGGAATTCCGAAAAGTCAGTTGTATTAGGTACTTCAATATCTTTCTGCAATTTGGCCCTTATCGGTTCAGATTTGGATATGGCTGCCATATAGAGCGATCTCTTGATTTAAGGTTTAAGGGCCATAAAAGGCGCATATATTGCCCAATGTCGCTGAAATTTAAGACAGTGAGTTTGTTAGGCTCTTCGACATCTCTCTGCAATTTGGCCCAGATAGGTTCAGATTTGGATATAGCTGTCATATAGACGGATTTCTCGATTTAAGGACATGGGCCCATAAAAGGCGCATTTATCGTCCGATGTCGTCGAAATTTTGGGACAGTGAATTATGTTAGGCCCTTCAACATCTTTCTGCAATTTGGCCCAGATCGGTTCAGATTCAGATATAGCTGCCATTAAGACCGATCTCTTGAATTAAGGTTTCAGATCCATAAAAGGCGCATTTATTGTCCAATGTCGCCGAAATTTGGGACTAAGAGTTGTGTTAGGCCCTTCGACATCCCTCTTCAATTAAACCCAGATCGGTTCGGATTTGGATATAGCTGCCATATAGACCGATCTTTCGATTTAAGGTTTTAAGCCCATAAAAGGCTCATTTATTGTCCGATTTCGCCGAAATTTGGGACAGTGAGTTGAGTTAGGTCCTCCGACATCTCTCTTCAATTTGGCCCACTTCAGTTCAGATTTAGATATAGCTGCGATATAGACCGATCTCTCGATTTAAAGGCTTGGCTCTATAAAAGGTGCATTTATAATCCGATTTCGCTGAAATTTGACACAGTGACTTATGTTCCTTAAGCCCATGCTAATGCAAAATTTTGCCCATCAACATTCCATTAAGGAACTAGGGCAAACTTCTCCCATGTCAATGAGTGCAGTCCCATACCAGTTTTAAGCTCAATGATAAGGGGTATCCTTTTTATAGCCGAGTCTGAACGGCGCGCCGCAGAGCGACATCTCTTTGCAGAGAAGTTTAACATGGCATAGTACCTCCAGCATTATGATTGGAAACCCACCGCTGAAATTTTTTTCTGATAGTCTCGCCAGGATTCAAACCCAGTCGTTCAGCGTTATAGGCGGACATGCTAACTTCTGCGTTACGGTAGTCTCCTAATAAAAGGCCCATGATAAAACGCAATACTCATTATCCCCTGTAGTATGTTACTCAAATGTCATAACCCTCCACCAAAGCACTTCAGTCCACTTCACGCAACCGGCAAAGGAAACTAAAGCAAATATCAACAAAAATTTCAAAGAACAAAGAGGAGCACGACAGCACCAGCCACAGCAACGGAGAATATTCATGCACACTTTGTTCCCCATCTTCAACAATTTTGTTGAATGTGTTTCCGCTAAGGATTCACTTTTTTGTGCCTGTCAGTTTCGAATGGACTTGCCAAATACATTTGTAAAGCCAGTGGCTCCTTTTTATAAGCCGGGGAAACACTGCAAGAATTTCAATGCTGGCTGGCAAAGGGAAATGAAAGCAGTGCGAACAAATGAAATGATTTCAACGAATTCATTTCCATGTTTCCACAGCACCTAGCCAAAATGCGCCAAATGGCAACTGCCTTTTCGGGAGAAATTCAAATACAACGTTGAACGCGAAACAAATACCAATTTTGAACGGATATGGTGTTGGCAAACTTCCGGTTTTTGTTGTTGCCTTCCGTTTTATCGAGCACCGCCATGGACTGGCTCACAAAGTGCGGCGGGGCAGCATGGTACACAAATTAGCCATTGTGATGGATGGATTGGCTCGCCGGTCATGTCTTTGAGGCAGTTTTCCATTTGTTTTGCTTTATGCCATATCAGCCACAGTCAAACATTTTGATTTTTTTACCCTACTCGGCAAAAGTTCTTAAGTTGGCAGAAAAAAATTAAAAAAAATGTGTTTAAATCCTAAAAAGCATGTCAGCTGAAACAAGGATCTATGCTGGCTTAAATAGGGACATGCTTAGCAAGCTATAATTTATCTCTGCTACATGAAATTTATCCCAACTGGCTGTTAAAAGTTTGCTTTCAAGCCAATTTCAAAATTAAGTTCTTATCGCTTTTAAATAATCGCTAGAAACATTGATTGAAATTTATTGCCCAGTAATAGGTTGGAAGCTGTGTAGACTTTGCCACAAGATAAGAAAAAAATCCAACAGCATTCAAAGCAATATGTGGACCTTTAAACTAACAAAAAGAACAAATGAAAAAAATTGCAGAGACATTTGGCTTGACAAAAAAAATCGCTTAAATTCGTACATTGGTCTAATACAAACGATGTCTGACCACTGACTGCCCTCTCAGATTTTGAGGTATTTTCTGACTAATGCTGACCATACCACAATGTTGCCTTTAATTTTAAAATCCTTTTTAAACAACTTCAAAATTGTTGATATTTAACTGTGAATACCAAAGCGTTTTTATTTAAAGGCCAATATTTCTCTGTGTTTTTCCAAAGAACAAAAATCATTTGACAAGTTTGAATGATGTATCCAACAACAACGATTGACATGTTTGAATGATGTACCCAACAATAACAAGTAAAAGCGGGATAAGTTCGGTCAGGCCGAATCTTAAATACCCTACACCATGGAACGCATTTGGCAAGTTCTTTGAATGTTTTCTTTTTTTCAAATAGAAAAACACCACCACCCAAATTTCAGGCAAATCGAGTAATAATTGCGCCCCCAGAGGCTTAAAAAGTCAAACTGGGAGGTCGGTTTATATGGCAGCTATATCAGGTTTTGTACCGATTTAGACCATACTTGAAACAGTTGTCGGAAGTCATACCAAAATGACATATGCAAAATTTCAACCTTAATGAATAAGAATTGCGCCCTATAGAAGCCCAAGAAGTCTAATCGAGAGATCGATTTATATGGCAGATACATCAGAAAATAGACTGATTTAGATTGTCACAGTTGTTGGAAGAAAAAAAAAGCACTTCATGCAAAATTTCAAGACCCATGATGGGCTTATATGACAGCTACATCAGGTTATAGATCGATTTGAACCATTCTTAGCACAGTTGTTGGAAGTCATAACGAAATACGTAATGGAAAATTTCAGCCAAATCGGATATAAATTGGGCCCTCTAGAGGTTCATGAAGTCTAATCGGGAGATCGGTTTATATGGTGGCTATATCAGGTTATAAACACATTTTAGCCATGCCACAATTGTTGGAAGTCTTACCAGAACGCTTCATGCAAAATTTCAGCCTAATCGGATAAGAATTACGCCCTCTAGAAGTTCAAGAAGTCAAGACCGAAGATGGGCTTATATGACAGCTATATCAGGATATGGACCCATATGGTCCATTTCCAATCCCAACTGATCTATACTTATAAGAAGTATTTGCTACACTCTTCGATAGTTATCGTGCTTTCGACAGATGGACGGTTGGACGGACGGATGGACGGACGGATGGACGGACGGATGGACGGATGGATGGACGGATGGATGGACGGACGGATGGACGGACGGATGGACGGACGGATGGACGGACGGATGGACGGACAGATGGACGGACGGATGGACGGACGGATCGACGGACGGACGGATGGACGGACGGATGAATGGACGAGCGGATGGACGGACGGACGGACGGACGGACGGATGGATGGACGGATGGATGGACGGACGGACGGACGGACGGATGGACGGACGGACGGATGGACGGACGGACGGATGGACGGACGGATGGACGGACGGATGGACGGACGGATGGACGGACGGATGGACGGACGGACGGATGGACGGACGGACGGATGGACGGACGGATGGACGGACGGATGGACGGACGGATGGACGGACGGATGGACGGACGGATGGACGGACGGATGGACGGACGGACGGATGGACGGACGGATGGACGGACGGACGGACGGATGGACGGACGGATGGACGGACGGATGGACGGACGGATGAACGGACGGATGGACGGACGGATGGACGGACGGATGGACGGACGGATGGACGGGCGGATGGACGGACGGATGGACGGACGGATGGACGGGCGGATGGACGGACGGATGGACGGACGGATGGACGCACGGATGGACGGACGGATGGACGGACGAATGGACGGACGGACGGATGGACGGACGGATGGACGGACGGATGGACGGACGGATGGACGGACGGATGGACGGACGGACGGATGGACGGACGGATGGACGGACGGATGGACGGACGGATGGACGGACGGATGGACGGACGGATGGACGGACGGATGGACGGACGGATGGACGGACGGATGGACGGACGGATGGACGGACGGATGGACGGACGGATGGACGGACGGATGGACGGACGGATGGACGGACGGATGGACGGACGGATGGACGGACGGATGGACGGACGGATGGACGGACGGATGGACGGACGGATGGACGGACGGATGGACGGACGGATGGACGGACGGATGGACGGACGGATGGACGGACGGATGGACGGACGGATGGACGGACGGATGGACGGACGGATGGACGGACGGATGGACGGACGGATGGACGGACGGATGGACGGACGGATGGACGGACGGATGGACGGATGGACGGACGGATGGACGGACGGATGGACGGACGGATGGACGGACGGATGGACGGTCGGATGGACGGACGGACGGACGGATGGACGGACGGATGGACGGACGGATGGACGGACGGATGGACGGACGGATGGACGGACGGATGGACGGACGGATGGACGGACGGATGGACGGACGGATGGACGGACGGGCGGATGGACGGACGGACGGATGGCGGGACGGATGAACAGACGGACGGACGGACGGACGGACGGACGGATGGATGGACGGATGAACGGACGGATGAATGGATGGACGGACGGACGGACGGACGGACGGACGGATGGACGGACGGATATGGCTAGATCGAATTAAAATGTCATGACGATCAAGGATATATATACTCAACTAGCCGAACCGGGCCCGCTCCGCTGAGCCTTCTTTAACTCTCTAAAGATTTTTAGGGTGGTCACACCTCGCCCTGAATGCGGATATTAAATTCGTGACATTGGAGCCTATGACGCTGAACGTGTTCGAATCCTGACGAGAACATCGATCAAAGCGGTGTTTATCCCGCTTGCATGGCCATTTAAAAATGTTCCCCAAAGAGGTGTCGCACTGCGGAACGCCGTTCAGACTCAGTTATAAAAAAAAGTCCTTTATCATTGAGTTTAAACTTAAATCGGGAAGCACTCATTGGTGTGTGATAATTTGCCTTTCTCGGTTCCTGGTGGTAATGTTCTCCCTTAAGGTAATGTCCCATTAGGGGAGGAATAAAGTCCCATCAGTGACATTTCGACTCAAATATGGAAATCAAATTCGTGCTTCACTTCCTAATCCCTTTAATATGAGCCCCATATTGTCATGGCCGGTAAATATGAATCGTTTGGGGGGTGTTTTGGGGGGCGGCCCCCGGCACTTTGCACTGAAAATAGATATCAAATTCGTTCTTTATTCCCAACGGTAATGAAGTACAGTTTAGGGGGTGCTTTAGGACGTACCCCAAAACACTTGGCTCCAAAATTGGATATCAAATTTGTTTTCTAATCTCAAATTCCTTTCATTGAAGTTCCATATTGTCATAATGGGTCAAATAACCCATTTGACGTATCTCGAGGAGGAAAAGCGCCACCTAGACTTGAACGCAAATTTTAATGTCATATTCGTAATCTACTCCCTAATACCTTTCATTCGAGTCCCATATAGCCATAATCGGCTTATATGCCCATTTGGGGGTATTTGGGGGTGGGCGACCTCCCATTACATGGACCTAATGTTTTATGCCATATTTGTAATCTACTGCCCAATACTTTTCATTTGAGTCCCATGTTGACATGAACTTCGAGTATATCTGTTTAGAGGAGTTTTGGGGTTTGGGGAGGCCGCTGGGTACTTGCTACTTTAATACCATATTCGTTTTCTAGCCTCCAATACCTTTCATTTGATATCCTTATTGTGCCCATCGGACCACTTTCGGATATGGCTGGCGTTTTTGGGGTAAGGGGGAGTGTCCGGCTCCACCCGATATCTAAAAATTATATAGCCTATGTTTCCTTCCAGACAAACATACACAATCTATGAAAATTTTAAGAAAATCGGTTCAGCCAAGTATCATATAGTCATATTGGGTCTAATGGCGTTTTTGAGGAGGGGCGTGGCCCCCTATACTTCGATCTGATTTTGTATGCCAGATTCGAAATATACTCCCGAATTCGTTTCATTTGAGTCCCACATTGAAATGAACGTCTAATATGTCTGTTTGGGGGAGTTTTTGGGTTGGGGCGGCCCGATGGGCACTAAGACTCAAATTTTAATACCATATTTGTAATCTACTCTCCACTACCTATCATTTGATACCTAGATTGTTCCGATCGGTCCACTTTTAATTTTGGGTTGTGTTTTTGGTATAAGGGGTTGTGTTTTTGGGTTGTGTTTTGGGTTGTGTTTTGGTATAGGCTATAAAAGGGGGAGGGTCCGTCCCTCCCCCTTTTATAGCCTATGTTTCCTTCCAGACCAATCTACACAATATGCGAAAATTTCGAGAATAGTTTTGACGTTTTTCAGTCAATACGAAACAAACAAACCGAGTCCCATATATCCGTTAGTGGCTAATGTGCCCATTCTGGGCGTTTTTGCGGAGGTGGGGTATATAGGGGGTCATACTTCGATATGAATTTGTTTGCCAGTTTCGTTATCTACTCCCGCATACTTTTCATTTGATTCCCATATTGTTCTTATCGGTCCACTTTTGATTTTTTCGGATGGTGTTTTTGGGGTAACGGTGGAGGGTCCGCCCCCTTCCGTTATCAATAAATTATAAAGCCTATTCCTACTTCCTGACCATATTGGTAATCTACTCCCGAATATCTTTCATTTGAGTCCCATATTGCCATGATCATCAAATAAACCTATTTTAAGGGATTTCGGGGCTGGGGTCCCTCCCACCCAAGTACTTGGACCCAACTTTTATTATTAAATTCGTATTCTACTCTTTAATACCTTACATTTGAATCCCATATTGTCCCGATCGGTCCACTTTTATTTTTGGGTAGTACTTTTGGGGTAAGGGGAGGGTCCGCTCCCCTCCCGATATCAAAAAATAATATAGCCTATGTTTCCTTTCAGACCAACCTACACAATCTATGAAAATTTCAAGGTAATCGGTTCAGCCGTTTTTGAGTCTATACGGAACAAACAAACAATCCGACAAACAAACACAAATTGAATTTTGTACATAAGACGAGGTCTTAGACGCCTATTTTGAGATGTTACAAACGGAATGACGAAATAAGTATACCCCGCCTTCCTATGGTGGAGGGAATAATAAGGGTATACACAATTGAAATTCGATGCAAACATGACAAAGTTCATTCAACCAGAACATCCCTTTGACAGGAAAAACTAGGTGAACTTGTGTTCACGTTTCCAAAGGCATTCCATTGACACACAAATAAAAAAAAAAAAGATCAAAAGCCTGGCATCATTGTACAAATTTCCAAGAAAATCTAATTATCTTAGGAATTTCCATGAAAGTCAACAATGCTGCACCTGTATCAACCCCCCCACAATGAAAACATTCCTGTAAAAATTTCAAATAGCAATATTGGCAAGGAAAAAGGTGTTGCTACACGATGGCATTGTAAAGAGAAGAGAAATTTTTAAAATTGCCTTAAGAAAATCACAACGCGCCGTTTCACTTCAATCATCGAACTTTCATTTATCAATCCTTACCCACCTACCGAAGAACACGCAGGAAAAAAACAAAAACAAAACAAATTCCAATAGAAAATTCATCCATCCATGGAACCTAGACAATGTTGATGCAGCAAACGGGATAATGGATACGTTGTGAACATGCCAACAAACAGTAGATTCTGCCGACAGCCAAACTAATGTGGAACCAAAAATAATGACAGTGGATGAAGTAAAAAAAATCTGATTTAAACAAAAACTTGAATTTGGAAAATACTCTATTCCAAACAATTTCTTCTGTCTTTTTATACCCACCACCGAAGGATGGGGCTATATTAATTTTGTCATTCCGTTTGCAACACATCCAAATATCTATTTTCGACTCTATAAAGTGTATATATGTTCTTCATCGTCGTAAAAATCTAAGATGACCTAGCCATGTCCATGCGTACGCCTATCCGTACGTCTGTCTGTTGAAATCGCACTACACTAAAAATAGAGACATTGAGCTGAAACTTTGCACAGGTTCTTTTTTGGCCATACGCGTAGACAGGGTAAGTTCGAAGATGGGCTATACAGGACTATGTCTTGATATAGCCTCCATATAGACTGATCTCTCGATTTAGGGTCATATGCCCATGAAAGCGAATTTATTGTCCGATTTCGCTTAAAATTTGGAACAGTGATTAGTGTTAAGACTCTCGACGTGCTTTTTGGGCGAGATTGGTTCTGAATTGGATACAGCTGCCATAAAGGCCGATCACCCGATTTAAGATCTCGGACCCAATAAAGGCGCATTTATTGTCCGATTTTGCTGAAATTTGGGATAGCGAGTTTTGTTGGGCCCTTCGACATTCATAATCTGAACTACCAATTTAAGTTATTAGGCCCATAATAAGCGCATTTATTGTCCGATTTTACTAAAATTTGGGAATGTGAGTTGTATTAAACCCCTCGACACACCAGTTGAATACAGCGCAGATCAGTCTAGATTACATCATGCGGATCAGTCTAGATTACATCAAAGGTCCATCCGCTAAATCCAATTTTGGCATACTGTTTCCAACATTTTTGCCGGTATCTCACGAATACACGCTTCAATGTTGTCTTCCAATGCGTCAATTGAAGCGGGCTTATCTGTATAGACATGAGCTTTAACATAGCCTCACAAAAATAGTCTAGAGGCCGGTCACGAAAGTGAAATAAAATATTCACCAAACTCGCCTGTCAATTGATCTGCGTGCTGTGTGGCACCGTCTTGTTGAAACCACATGTCAAACAAGACATGCGTTTGCATTTCGGGCGAAAAAATTGGATATCATCTCACGGTAGCGCTCACTATTCACAGTAACGTTCGCATTATCTTTGAAGAAGAACGGTCCAATGATGCCACCGGCCCATAAACCGCACAAAACTGTGAATTTCTGGATGCATTTGTAGCTCTTGCAATGCTTCTGGCTGATCTTCACTCCAAAATCAACAATTCTGGTTATTTACGTACCCATTGATCAAAAAATAAGCTTCGTCGTGAAATGGAAAAACCCAGTATGCTCCATTTTGATAATAACAAGTAAAAATGCGTTAAATTCGGCCGGGCCAAACTTTGGATACCCACCACCTCGGGTATATATGTAAATCATTTTTCATCAAAATCCAGAGAAATTTGCATACCTTTTGTCCAACAGCAGTTATATCGAAATATGATCCGATTTGGACCAAATACTAATGAGTACAAGAGAAGGTTCAATTATGTATAACAAAATATTGGTATTTTTAGTAGCTTATCTAAAAAAAACCGATCTGAACCATATACAACATGGCAGCTATATCCAAATCTTGATCGATCTGAGTGAAATTGAACAAGTAAAAGCGTGCTAAGTTCGGCCGGGCCGAATCTTATATACCCTCCACCATGGATCGCATTTGTCGAGTTCTTTTCCCGGCATCTCTTCTTAGGCAAAAAGGATATAAGAAAAGAGTTGGTCTGCTATTAAAACGATATTAAGATATGGTCCGGTTCGGACCACAATTAAATTATATGTTGGAGACCTGTGTAAAATTTCAGCCAATTCGTATAAGAATTGCGCCCATTGGGGCTCACGAAGTAAAATAGAGAGAACGATTTATATGGGATCTGTATCGGGCTATAGACCGATTCAGACCATAATAAACACGTTTGTTGATGGTCATGAGAGGATCCGTCGTACAAAATTTCAGTCATATCGGATAATAATTACGACCTCTAGGGGTCAAGAAGTCAAGATCCCAGATCGGTTTATATGGCAGCTATATCAGGTTTTGGACCGATTTGAACCATATTTGGCACAGTTGTTGGATATCATAACGAAATACTTCGTGCAAAAATTCATTCTATTCGGATAAGAATTGCGCCCTCTAGAGGCTCAAGAAATCAAGACCCAAGATCGGTTTATATGGCAGCTATATCAGGTTATGGACCGATTTAAACCATACTTGGCACAGTTGTTGGATATCATAACGAAATACTCCGTGCAAAACTTCATTCCATTCGGATAAGAATTGCGCCCTCTAGAGGCTCAAGAAGTCAAGACCCAAGATCGGTTTATATGGCAGCTATATCAGGTTATGAACCGACTTGTATTTTATTTGACATAGTGGTTGAAAGTAAAAATAAAATACGTCATGCAAAATTTCAGCCAAATCGGATAGGAATTGCGCCCTCTAGAAGCTCAAGAAGTCAAATCCCCAGATCTGTTTATATGACAGCTCTATCAGGTTAAGGACCGATTTCAACCATACTTGGTACAGTTGTTGGATATCATAACGAAATACTTCGTGCAAAAATTCATTCAAATCGGATAAGAATTGTGCCCTCTAGAGGCTCAAGAAGTCAAGACCCAAGATCGGTTTATATGGCAGCTATATCAGGTTATAGACCAATTTGAACCATACTTGGCACAGTTGTTGGATATAATAACAAAACACGTCGTGCAAAATTTCATTTCAATCGGATAAGAATTGCGCACTCTAGAGGCTCAAGAAGTCAAGACCCAAGATCGGTTTATATGGCAGCTATATCAGGTTATGGACCGAATTGAACCATACTTGGCACAGTTATTGGATATCATAACAAAACACGTCGTGCAAAATTTCATTCCAATCGGATAAGAATTGCGCACTCTAGAGGCTCAAGAAGTCAAGACCCAAGATCGGTTTATATGGCAGCTATATCAAAACATGGACCGATATGGCCCATTTACAATACCAACCGACCTACACTAATAAGAAGTATTTGTGCAAAATTTCAAGCGGCTAGCTTTACTCCTTCGGAAGTTAGCGAGCTTTCGACAGACAGACGGACGGACGGACAGACGGACATGGCTAGATCGACATAAAATGTCACGACGATCAAGAATATATATACTTTATGGGGTCTCAGACGAATATTTCGAGTAGTTACAAACAGAATGACGAAATTAGTATACCCCCCATCTTATGGTGGAGGGTATAAAAAAGATGTCGAAGGGCCCAACACAACTCACTGTCCCAAATTGCGGCGACATCGGGCAATAAATGCGCTTTTTCTGGCCCCAAAACCTAAAACCGAGAGATCGGTCTATATGGCAGCTATATCCGAATCTTGACCGATCTGTGCCATAATGTAGAACTATGTCAAGGGATTTAACCTAACTCAATGTACGAAATGTAGGCGACATCGGACAATAAATGCGCCTTGTATGGGCCTAAGACCCTCAATCGGAGGACCGGTCTATATGACAGCTATATCCAAATCTGGACCGATCTGAGCCAAATTGACGAAGGATGTCGAAGGGCCAAATATAACTCACTGTCCAAAATTTCGGCGACATCGGATAATAAATGCGCCTTTTATGGGAAAATACCCTTAAATCGAGAGATCGGTCTATATGGCAGCTATATCCAAATATGGACAGATCTAGGCCAAATTGACGGAGGATGTCGAAGGGCCTAACACAACTCACTGTCCCAAATTTCAGCAAAATCGGATAATAAATGTGGCTTTTATGGGCCTAAGACCCAATTTGGAGGATCGGTCTATATGGCAGCTATATCCAAATCTGGACCGATCTGGGCGAAATTGACGGAGGATGTCGAAGGGCCAAACACAACTCACTGTCTCAAATTTCAACAAAATCGTATAATAAATGTGGCTTTTATGGGCCTAAGATCCTAAATCTGAGGATCGGTCTATATGGCAGCTATATCCAAATCTGGACCGATCTGGGCCAAATTGACGAAGGGTGTCGAAGGGTCTAACACAAGTCACTGTCCCAAATTTCAACAAAATCGGATAATAAATGTGGCTTTTATAGGCCAAAGACCCTAAATCGACGGATCGGTCTATATGGGGCTATATCAAGATATTGTCCGATATAGCTCATCTTCGAACTTAAACTGCTTATGGACAAAAAAATACTCTGTGCAAAATTTCAGCTCAATATCTCTATTTTTGAAGATTGTAGCGTGATTTCAACAGACAGACGGACGGACATGTCTAGATCGTCTTAGATTTTTACGCTGATCAAGAATATATATACTTTATAGGGTCGGAAATGGATATTTCGATGTGTTGCAAACGGAATGACAAAATGAATATACCCCCATCCTTCGGTGGTGGGTATAAAAATCAATATTTTGCAAGCATTTTTCGTTTGTAAGACAATTCACAAAACACGGTATGTGCGTGAGCTGTTTAAATCAGTTGTTACCAAAAAGATAATAGCTAAAAAATCACCCTTTAGTTCCCCTGGAATGTGTACGGTTGTTCCCAGTCCCGCAAATTCGTCTGCTCTACAATTCAATGGTCATATCTCTGTGGCTCGGTACCCAGAACAGGTGAATTTAGTACAATTCAATCATGTCGTTGAGAGATCTCAGACTGTCAAGGGCAGGTTTTGAACTCAGAAATATATTGTCCAAGCATTTTATGGCTGCCTGGATGTCTGAGAAAAAATTGTTAAGAGTAGTCGCTATGACATTATATCTAAGCCATTCCCCCCACTTCTTTAATGTATCTTCTTGATACATTCTTCAGTGGTAGGGTAACCTTCTCGATATGACTAGTCCTACTTCTTCAGAAAACACCCCAAAGCCCATCTGGTCGTCGAGTTTGGAACCATCCATATAGAAGTTTATGCAACTTCTATTACCAGGGATATTGTAGTTCCAAACGATCCTATCAAGAAAACAATACTGGTACAGTACAGTACTTTCTATCAAAAAGCGGTTCAGTGTCCATGGATGCTGCATGTCCAAAAAAAAGCCCCCTTAGCTTCACAGCAGTGGTCGCACAATGTCCAGAGCCATTAGGTGCAGCATTAAATTCAGTGCATCAGATGATGTCCTTCAGTACAGCTGTGGTGCACAAACAAGCCATATTTTGGATGCGGCTGAGCAGCGCCGTCCACCATACCTCAACACCATACAGTATTTTAGTTTTCACAACTGCAGCATACGCCTGCTGTATGACACGCGGTTTAATCTCCCAATTTTTTCCAGCGGTTCCCTTGCAGGTGTATAGGTCAAGAGTTGCCCTATGATTGACATCGGTTTTACATTATTGAAAGTACTTTCAATGTCAATTAATGCAACTATACGACGAGACGAACAAGAATATATATAAAGGGTGATTTTTTTGAGGTTAGGATTTTCATGCATTAGTATTTGACAGATCACGTGGGATTTCAGACATAGTGTCAAAGAGAAAGATGCTCAGTATGCTTTGACATTTCATCATGAATAGACTTACTAACGAGCAACGCTTGCAAATCATTGAATTTTATTACCAAAATCAGTGTTCGGTTCGAAATGTGTTCATTCACCGTAACGTTGCGTCCAACAGCATCTTTGAAAAAATAAGGTCCAATGATTCCACCAGCGTACAAACCACACCAAACAGTGCATTTTTCGGGATGCATGGGCAGTTCTTGAACGGCTTCTGGTTGCTCTTCACTCCAAATGCGGCAATTTTGCTTATTTACGTAGCCATTCAACCAGAAATGAGCCTCATCGCTGAACAAAATTTGTCAAAATTTGAACACATTTCGAACCGAACACTGATTTTGGTAATAAAATTCAATGATTTGCAAGCGTTGCTCGTTAGTACGTCTATTCATGATGAAATGTCAAAGCATACTGAGCATCTTTCTCTTTGACACCATGTCTGAAATCCCACGTGATCTGTCAAATACTAATGCATGAAAATCCTAACCTCAAAAAAATCACCCTTTACTTTATGGGGTCTTAGACGAATATTTCGAGGTGCAACAAATGGGATGACTAGATTAGTATAACTCCATCTTATTGCGGTGGGTATAATTAAAGTCTGACTAGACTTTGACGTAGTTTTTACGTATTAAAAGGAGTATGTAGACTCGGTGGTGTAGGGTTTTATATAGTCGGCTCCGCCCTACTTTTGCCTTTTTTTTTTGTTGTTCTATCACATTTTCATGTGGTGGTGGCGATCCTTGTCGAGCTCCTGTAGGTGAGCAAGCTAGTTCCGGGTGGCAAAAGGATCGATCGTCGCAGGAACAGGGTCACCATTGGTTATTTAAAGGCGCCAATAACCCGCCTTGTCATATCGTGCATTATAGGCACTCAGTATTTGTGCAAGAGCCGGTGCCGCCCGGCCTCTCACTGAGATTCTCTGCTCGATACCGCTGATAACGCAACCTGTGGACGCGACCGGTAGCTTGCAGCTAAGCTTCTCGTGATAGCAATGAGCGCCACACAGATCGGACCTCAAAGTTCCAGCCTGTATGGTGCTCACAGCTATCGCGAGTCTTTCCTTACAAGTTTTAATATGCAAATGCAAATTTTGCCCATGAACATTCCACTAAGGAACAGGGGCAAACTTCTCACATATCAATGAGTGCAGTCCAATTCAAGTTTAAGGTCAATTTATAGCCGAGTCCGAACGGCGTGCCGCCGTGCGACACCTCTTTGAAGAGAGAGTTTTAAGTGGCATAGTACCTCACAAATGTTGCCAGCATTAGGAGGGGAAAAACACCGCTGAAAATTTTTTCTGATGGTCTCGCCAGAATTCGAATTCAGGCGTTCAGCGTCATAGGCGGAAATGCTAACCTCTGTGCTACGGTGACCTCCAGTTTTAATATACTGCTGGAAAAAATTATACGAGTTGTAGATGCGAATAGGTATGGCCCACAAGCGACAACTTGCTGCTCGCCTTTACCGACAACATCTATGTTATGGGTCGAAAATCAAAAGCCGTAACTACAGAATTTGCAAAGATGGAAAGAGTGAGGGTGAATATGGCTATGGTCAATGTCAATGATTAAAAGGCAAAATGAAAGGTATTAACTCTTATATACCCGAAGGACTTCTGTATCCGAACAATTCGTAATTTCATCATAAGTTTTTAAATAAAACGAAGACCAATATTGGCTTTCAGATGATTCTTTGGATTATCCCAGCGGTTCAGGAATCTCTGAAAATTATAATGTGCAAGACACTGATACTACCCATGTTGTTATATGGATCCGAAGGATATGTTCTTGGAAATCAGAAGAGTCAGTACTCCGGGTGTTTGAGAGAAAGATTATTTGTCTGCATTGACAAGGAATATAGGCGTCGTATGAAACACGAGCTATACGGCAATCCATTGTAAAACATTGTAAAACTTATAAAAATACAACGATTGCGTTGGCTCCAGCGAAGAAGTCCTTTGAAGCTAAAATTTTTGGTACATGCAAAAAGGGAAGACTAAAGCTGCGATGTAAAAACAGCTCATTCACCAGCAGCTTTTTACAATGAAGACATCTATGGGCCAAAATGGGGCCATAATCGAAAAATGGTCCATGGACTCGATAGGAGAATAGTTAGGTAAGTTAGTATAGGGTTTTCCATAATGACAACTTTGAATTTAATTTGTGAACGCACTGTCAGAGTCAATTTATTCAGTAAACCGAACATGTTCATCATGGTAATGTACACGAATGAACAACGTCTACAAATCATAAAAATTACTACCGAAATTCAGAGCGGTGACCGCTAAAATAAGAGCGTTAAGTCCAATTCCGACGAAGCCCTTTTTTGGTATAATGGGTTCGTCAATAAGCAAAATATGCATTATTGGTCAGGTGATAAATGTACACTTCATCCACAAAAAATATCAGTTTGGTGCGGTTCGAATGCCGAGGGCTTCATTGGGCCATACTTCTTTGGCGACAATGCCAATCGCCATGTTACGGTGAATGTAAAACGCAACCATACCATGCTGATTATTTTTAGCCTGAATTGAAAGATATGCACCTGGACGACATGTGGTTTCAACATAACGGGGTAAGAGTAAGTTTGATAAGCGTGTTAGCTCAAGAAATGGACCAGTCGATTGTACGACTCGATTGTGCGATTTGACGCCTACAGACTATTTTCTTAGGAGCTACAGCAAGTCATTGGTCTATGCCAACAACCCGACGACGTTGAAAGAGCTCAGAGCCAACATTGAACGGGAAATGGAGACCGCTGAAATGTGTGGCCGAGTCATCGAAAATTGGGTCGAACGTATTGACATATACAAACATGCCTGCGGTGGCCGCATAAACGAAGTCGAGTTCCATTGTAGATAAATATTTTGATAGTTATTCAAGCTGATACTAAAGTTTATGAAATTTCTCAAATGGTATGTTAAAAAATTGTCAAGTCCTTTTTGGAAAACCCGAGATTAGTCTGATTACTCTCATATTGAACCAGCGGACAACATTTTGATTATGGCATAATTTTGGCCAAATTTGGCTATCATATTATCTACCGCTGGTTTAATTTCATTAATTTTTTCCCAACATTTCCCCAGATCCAAGTTCTTACACATTTGAAACCACTGTGGTTTCCCAACACTCACTTTTTCAGCATCAATACACCTCAATATCCCCCTCCCCTCCCATCCCACTCAAATTTCAATTCCGAAATCAATAGCAATAAAAATGTAAACTAAAACAAACAAATATTGAAGGAGAGCAAGGGAAGACACAAAAAAATGATAACAAAGCTTACCTCCAGTACAACCGCCTCCAGGGCGGGTTGTGAGATATTTTTCATTGTTGTATGATTGAGTTTTGGCGCACTGTCGGCACGATTGCGACCCAATGATTGATTCGATGTACGGTTGTTGTCGGCCTTACTCAGCACCGAATTATTTGAGGATTTGTGATTTATTTCCAGTGCTGAGCGTAAAATGTCAACCTTGGAAGCACTGCCAATGCCATGCTTGGGCACACGTAATGACTCGACATTATAACTGCTGCGGCGTATTGATAAATGGTCGTGGATGTCACCCTGGAACAACAAAACCGGAACAAAAACTCAAATCAAAAAACAAATAAGAGAAAGGCAACAACTCAAACGCTGGCCCACTGGCAAGGAATGAGGCAAAATTAATGAAACAATGAGTCTAAAGGAATTCCTTTAAATGCTGCAAGACAATAACAAAAAAAAATCCAAAGTCACTTTAAAGTTATAAAAGCAAATTTCATTCATCAAAATCCATTGTTTCATCGAGCACATAGCCCTCGGAATCCCCGTTTGCCAAGTGTTCTCCTCACACTACCCTCATCGGTCAAACTCACCCTCGACCCTCTGGGCAGTGATGACAAACTGCCAATTTGATTGTATTTTATCATCAAACTCAGACGTTCCAATGACATTGAGGTGCCCTGCTCCTTGGTGGCAGGTTCGGTCAACTTCTCTGTTTCGCCAGCCTCAACAGCTTCGGCGGCATCCATCTCCTCTTCGCTATCATCCATGTTATGGTCAAACTTACGCAGCCACACCAAATGTAAAATGCCATAGGCAATGCCACCCACAACGGCCAGAAGGCCCATATAACGGAAGGCATCACGAGTGCCAAATTCGCCAATCAGAAAGCCGCCAGTAAATGAACCACTGCCACGACCTAGAAGATAATTTCAAAAAAAAAAATTAAATTTTCCGTGAATAAAGTTTTGATTAAAAGTATAAGAAAACTGATTAAAATTGTTTAGAATTTATGTGTCATATATTCTTAAGAATATTTCAGGAGGGCTTCATACTTTCGACACAAAATTATAGATCCTGTTTTAAAAATACCAACTAAATTTCGTGTGCCTTAGAAAACGTGGCATAATTTTGGTCGCTGCTTCATCTTTCATTGAGCTACCGATAGCTTCTAATGGAAGTTAGAAAAATTGTTAAGATTTCGTGTTAGTAACAAACCCTTTCTGCAAACTGGAGGGTTTAAAAAAGTCCTCAAGTCACTTGTCGGCAAACAAAAAAATCTTTTTGACTAAATATAAGGCAAATGGCAACCTATACAGCACCGACAAGCATTCACCAGCTGAGCGATACATAGTGGAATAAGATTCATATCTGTCATAATGCTGCTCCATGAACTGTGATGGGATGTTTCCTCAGTTCTTGCAAGGGCCAGCAGCCAAATCGGACAAAAATTGCGGTTTGTAAAGACTCAAGTACTCAAATCGGGAGATCGGTTTATATGGATTCCACCAAATCATCGGTCCCAAGGGAAGGATATGGTTAACAAGTAGATTTTCGAACATGCATGGAACTCTAAAGAGGATCCACCCATACAAGTTATGAGCTGCGAGTAGAGAATGCGCATGTATTGAAACCGCCAAAAAACTCGATGGACGAATCCAGACTCCCTGTGCGGGCACAAAGATCGACCTGGTGAAAAAGACCGACCTGGAAGAAAGATCAAGCGATGGGGCAGAAAATTATCGCCAGAAGGGATGGTGGGATTCTTAGGCAAGCAAAACCAAGGTTTGGTCGTAGAGAGGGAAGTCTTCCGCAGGGAGGAGAAGGAAGGAACTCTCCTTGTGGTGGACTTTAGTTAAGTCTGCGCAACAAATTTGGCTAAGACTGAAGGCATGGCGTTTTACGGGAGTGAAGCTGTCCTTTTCAAAATTTGGAAGACTAGGATAGGCAAAAATCCTCATATTGAGACATCAGACAGTGCAGTGGCAGGAGATTCAATACCCCCTAACGAAGAGGAGGCCGACCTTCTCAATATTGGGAAGAGTAGGATAAACAAAGATACGAATATTAAAACATCAGTAAGAGCGGGGACGGGAGACTAAACACAGCCCGACGATGAAACCATCAGCAACTCTCTCAAGATTCGGAAGACTAGGATAGGCACAGATCCTAATATTGAAGCATCAGGCAGTGAAGTGGCAGGAAACTCAATGCTGTCTAACGAACAAGTAGCCGACGATTAAACCACCGTAGCGCAGAGGCCACCGTAGGGCAGAGGTTATCACGTCCGCCTATGACGCTGAACGCCTGGGTTCGAATCCTGGCGAGACCATCAGAAAAAATCCTTTGTGAAAATGGATGCCCCTTATCATTGAGCTTAAACTTGAAAAGGACTGCACTCATTGATATGTGAGAAGTTTGCCCCTGTTCCTTAGTGGAATGTTCATGGGCAAAATTTGAATTTGGCAGCGATGGAATATTCAAAACAGCCTAATAAACGAGCACCCGACGATGGGACCATCACCAACTCTCTCAAGATTCGGAAGACTAGGGTAGGTAAAGATTCTTATATTGCAGTATCAGGCAGTGCAGTGACAGAGAACTCAATGCCGCCTAACGCACAGGGAGCCGACGATGAGACCATATTCCAAGAAACTCATTTACTAAAGACTAGGAAGACTAGTATAAGCAAAGATCTTAATATTGGAACATCAGGCAGTGCAGAGACGGTAGACTCAATACAGCCTAACGAACAGAAACCAGATGATGGAACCTTTACCAACTCTTTCAAAATTCAGATGACTAGGAAAGGCAAAGATCCTATTGTGGAAACATCAGGCAGTGCAGTGACAGGAAACTCAATGCAGCCGAAAGAATAAGGAGGAGACGATAAGGCCATCACCTACTCCCACGAAGCCAATTTAGTGAAGAATCAATGATTGAGGTCATCCAGATAAACCTCCACCGGAGCGGGACTGCTACATACGCACTCATAGAGAAAACCAGCCAGGGCTAGATTCACATTGCCCTAATTGAAGAGTCATGGATGATCTGGAACAAAGTTTCTGGATTGGACTGGGAATAGATTGCGGATATGGTCAAGAAGGAGAAATAGGGTTTATTATTTGTGGATTTCGGAAGGGGGCGGACCCTCCCCCTTTACCCAAAACCACTACCCAAAATCAAAAGTGGACCGATCGGGACAATATGGGTATCAAACCAAATGTATTGGAAAATAGAATACGAAAATGGAATTAAAATTAGGGTCTAAGTAACCATTGGGCCGCCCCAACCCCAAAATTCCTCCAAACGGACATATTGGACGTTCATGTCAATATGGGGCTCAAATGAAAGGTATTCGGGAGTAGAATATGAATCTGGCATACAAAATCAGATCGGAGTATAGAGGGTCACCCTGCCACCCAAAAACGCCTCAAATGGGCATACGACCCATCATGACTATATGGGACTCGGTTTGTTTGTTTGTTCCGTAGAATCAAAAACGGGTAAACCGACTTAAGTTTGCACAGATTGTGTAAGTTTGTCTGGAATGAAACATAGGCTATATAATTTTTAGATATCGGATAAGGTTGGTCCGTCCCCCTTAAACGACATTCAAAACCAAAAACGAACCCATAGCCACAATATGGGTATCCAAGAACCCATCGGACCGCCCCAACCAAAAAAACTCCTCTAAACAGATATATTCCACTTTCATGTCAATATCTGACTCAAATGAAAGGTATGGCATAAAAAACTAGGTCTCCTAAATGGGCATAATAGCCGACCATGTCTATATGGGACTCAAATGTAAGGTATTTGGGAGTAGATTACGAATATGACATTAAAATTTTCGTTCAAGTGTAGGTGGCGCTTTCCTTTCGAAAATAAGTCAAATAGGTTGACAATATGGGACTCAAATTAAGAATATATATACTTTATGGGGTCTTAGATGCATTTTTCGAGGTGCTACAAATGGAATGAAGAAATTAGTATACCCCCATCCTATAGTGGAGGGAATAAAAACACAAAAAATCACAATAGCATTGATTCAAGTCTTCTATGCAATCATAATATATTTAATTTTCAATAGGAAACCTTAAAAAACAAAACCTTTTTATCTACAGTGCCTTTCAACAATAGGTTTTTCAAAAGAATTAATTAAAAATTCCTTCTATAAATAAATAAAAACAATGCCATGAATAGAAAGAACCTCATCTTGGCAACAACGAACAAGAAGCCCATATGCACGTTAGCAGTGTGGGTCCTTGAGCGTCCTTACCGAAAATAATTTTGCAAAGAATTGCGTCGAAGCGATTGATTGACATTGAGAAACCAATTCATTGGGCCATAGAATAAAATTTTCCTCTTGCCAATTCAGCAAACAAGAGTCTTAAAGCATCATAGCGTTTGGCAGGCATCACGAATAAGGAGAGCATACAAATCTACATTTCTTTTAATTTCATTTCATGTGAATGAAATCGAAATTGAATGGATCGACAGAAGACTAGTGGCATTCGATTCGTATTCGAACGAAAAGCAATCGCATGATTTCTTTTTTATGTGGTTTTTCCACACATGCAAACACACCTCCACAGTCGAGAAGCCCAGGATGCTTCTCGTAGCCAAATCTAAATTCTTATTTCAAATACGAATAATGTGTAATTGCACTTACCCAAACTAAAGTGGGCCATGCCCAACACTCCGATCAATGTGGCCAGTAGACTTTTCGGCGCCAGTATGGAACAATATGTGGCTGCTGCCACCCACATTAAGTGGCAGGAGAGAGCTTCCATGGCTTCAAAGGGAAAACACCACCAGGCATTTCTATGTACCGCCACAACCAGCAGCATACCAGAGTAGAGATGTTAAGGAGACAGCAGCAGCAGCACAGCATTGAGAATGGACGAAACCAAGAATAGAAGAATATTCAAAGGTAATGAAGAAAAAATCAAATGGAATCACAAATAAGGCAAAAACAGAAATCTGCTAAATATGCCACCACAACACGAACACATTCTGTTTGTAATCCATGTGGAGTAGTACCCGCATTTAGGATGCCATCAACATGAATACATCAACGGCAAAACAAGTACTGCAGACGCTGCTGAAGATGGTACACCTATTCGCACAGTGGGAGGATTAATGTTAAGGTTATATAAAGTTTTTTGTTTGTAGGCATGGATTATACTGGCAGCAGTTACTTCAGACGCTACTGTATTTAAAAATGGAGATATTGAACTGAAACTTTACACCTAGAGTTTTTAACCATAGGCAGGCTAAGTTCGAGGATGGGCTATATCGGACTTTATCTTGATATAGCCATACAGTATACAGAACGATCTTTGACTTTAAGTTGAGCCTATAAAACGCGCATCTTAGTACAAACTATATATTACCCTATATAGTTTGCCTATATAGGGTAATATATAGTTTAGTACTTATCTCTCGCTGAAGTTTGGAACTAAGAATTGTCTTCGACTATTTAACACTTTCGATCCCGATATTGCCTGTGGGCAATGTCGCTTACTATTAACGTTACATTTGTTTGTTTCTATTAAAACCAATTGCTAACGTTTCTTTTGTGTCTCCTCAAAGTGTGTCTACAAATTAATTTTTAAATATTTTGAATAATAAACAGGTAATAAATTTTCATACGTACCACCTTAAGAAGGGGGTTTACATCGAAATATTGATCTGCAACCCCATAAAGTATATTCTTGATCGTTTTGACATTCTGAGCCGATCTAGTCATATTCGTCCGTTCGGCTGTCGAAATAACGATAGCATTCGAACGAATGAAGATATCTGCTTGAAATTTTGCACACATACTTCTCATCAATGTAGGCCATATAATTGGGCCATATTGGTTCAGATTTAAATATAAATCCATATAAACCTACCCCTAATTTTGAATTCTTGAGCGCCTAGAGGTCTCAATGTTTCATCTGATTTGACTGAAATTTTACATAAGGACTTGGGTTATGACTCCCAATATCAGTGCATAGTTCCGAATACGATCTGAATCGGTCCATACATGGATACGGCCCCCATGCAAACCAATCCCCAATTTTGGGTTCTTGATCCCCTAGAAACCTTAATTTTCATCAGATTTGGGTTAAATTTTACAAAAAGAGAAATGGAAGCATAGAAAGAAAAATGAAAGCATCATAAAAAAATGGTCTTCGGCCTAACAGGCAAACAAAAATTGAGATTTTTGAAATCTTTGTGCAAGGCAAAAAGTACTCTTTTGGGCCCCGAAATTACCTTTGTAGTACCATCCCAAAATCAATATTTTCCATTCCTGAAGTATAAATAGGACGCGTTTCGTCATTTGGTTAGAATAACTTGAAACTTAGTATATAGAGTTTTTAAGGCTCCTTGACATCCGTGCCGAGTATCAGTTCATCGGATCATACTTGGCATGGATGTTGGAAATCACAACTCATGACTTTCCTTCAAATTTTAGCCAAATCAGATGAAAATTGAGGATTATAGCGGCTCAAGAACCCAAATCGAAGGATCAGTTTATATGGGGACTATATCGAAATCAGAACCGATATGGCCCATTTGCAATCCCCAATGACCTACATAAATGTAAAGTATCTGTGCAAAATTTCAAGCGGCTAGCTTTACGCGTTCGACCGCTATCGTGATTTCGATAGACGGACGGACGTGCCTAGATAGACTCAGAATGAAGAGAAAATCCAGGGTTGCAGATCACTAATTCGAGGTGTTACAAACGGAACCATCTTATGGTGGTGGTTATAAAAATTAGCTATATATTCCGCCTAGAAATAAAACACTAAGGATAACTTTCCAGGTCATTGGCGATCGCAAAATGGGTAAAGATGGACGATGGGTAAATAGCCGGTAAGTTGGGTAGATAGCCGTATATTTATCCATATACATCCAAACGCTGGGTATTTATAATTTTGCAGATATATTGGCTATACAAACAAGTTTTAACGGTTTCGTATTCTTTGTATATAAACCTGATCTTCTGATCTCATAAAATCGGACTATAGTTATTTATTGCCGCTATATAAACCGATCTCCAGACTTAAAAGCTTGAGGCAATAAATTATTCATTTTTCATTCGATTTCGATGAAATTTGGCACAGTGAGTTCTAGTTGACCCATAGTCACTTCCGTATAATGTCGTCCAGATCGGACTACATTAGGATCTAGCTGTCATAGCGAGCGAATGCCCGATTTCCGATATAGTGTATTAAGGCCATAAAAGGTCCATTAATTACCCGAAAATCCCTAGCCATTCCTGTCAAATGTGGTCCAGATTAAACCATATCAGCTGTCATATAGGCCGATCTCCCGATATAGAGTATTGTGCCTATAAAAGGAGCAATTATCATCCGATTTCGATGAAATCTGGCACAGTGAGTTCTGAACTACATTTGACAGGAATTGGTAGGGGTTTGCCAAAACTCACTGTACCAAATTTCATCGAAATCGGATGAAAAATGCTCCACTTAATGGCTCAAAACCCTTTACCGAAAGGTCCGTCTATATGGCAGCTATGTCCAAATATGGTCCGATCTGAACCACATCTCACAAGAATGGGTAGGCGTCAAACAAAACTTACTGTGCAAAATTTAATCAAATGCTCCACTTAATGGCTCGAAACCCTTTACCGAAAGGTCCGTCTATATGGCAGCTATGTCCAAATATGGTCCGATCTGAACCACATCTCCCAAAAATGGGTAGGCGTCTAATAAAACTTATTGTCCCAAATTTAATCAAATTCGATTGAAAAATGCTCCTCCTATGGGCTCAACATCCTATATAGGGAGGTTGGTGTACATGGTAGCTATATCCCAATATGGCCCAATCTGGACAACATTCAACAAAAAGGTGTAGAGTTCTGCCAAAACTCACTGTGCCAAATTTCATCGAAATCGGATGAAAAATGTTTTTATAGGGTCAATACTCTATATCAGGAGATCTATAAAGCAGATATATCGAAATATGGCCGGATCTGAACGACATTTGGCAGGAATGGGAAGGGGTCTTCCAGAATCCACAGTGCCAATTTTAATCCAAATCGGGTAATAAATGGATATTGTATGGCCATAATACCGTCCATTTATGGGCTCAAAACCTTATTCCGGGATGTCTGTCTATATAAAAGCAATATCTAATTTTGTTCCGATCTGGACCACGTTTCACAGGAGTGAGTTAGACCCCTACTCACTCCTGTGAAACGTGGTCCAGATCGGAACAAAATTGGATATAGCTGTCATATAGACAGCCACTGTACTAAATTGAATGAAAAATGAGCAACTTATTGCCTCATGACTTTATTTCGGGAGATCGGTCTATATAGAGGCTATATTTATGAGATCAAAAGGTCAGATTTGTATACAAAGAATAAGAAATTATAAAAAAATTGTGCAATATGTTTTCAGTTATAAAATATCTGAAAATTTATAAATACCCAAAAAGGGTAAACACCCAATAAATACCCACGCATTGGGTATTTACCCGACTGAATCCCATCTCTAAAAATGGACAATACAGCTTAAGATTTGAACATAGCTCTGATGTAAACCAATCTCCTTATTTGTGATCTTAAGCCCATGGAAATCGCAATTGTTATCGGATTTGGCTGAAAATTTTCACATGCTGTTCTGTTATGACTACCAACAACTGCACAGTTCAAATAGGTCAATATCCTGATGTAGCTCCCATATAAACCCATCTCCTCATTTGTGATCTTCAGCTCCTGGAAGCCACAATTGTTATCCGATGTAATTTTGTATAACTTTTAACATGCGTGGTCTCATATAACTTCAAACATGCGTCGTTAGTATGGTTTAAAGCGGTGTAAAGTAATAATGCTCCCATATAAAAGGATCTCTTTAAAGATTTGACAGAAATTTTATACGTGCAGTACAAATATGCCTAACTAAGTTAAACTTTAAGGAAAAATCCATGGTGGTAAGTTCCCAAGTAACGGCCCAGCCAAACTTACCACATTTGTACTTGTTTTTTTTTCGTGCATTTCTCCCACTGTGCCAGTATTCATAGATTCAGAGTTAACTGCTGTGTTTCTTTCCCCACACGCCTGTCCTTTTTTTCACTTTTTTTTTTGTATATGATTAGAATTTCAAATTCGTTAAGGATTTGCGGTAGAGATTTGGTACTCCTCCAAATGTGTGTTTGTTTGTATGTGAGAGAGTGAGAGTGTGTCTATATTGTGTGTGCAGGTGTGAGAGCTGTGTGGCATGTTTGTGGCAGCAATTGTTGTTTATTACTTACTCAATGAAGGAATAGCCCACCAAACGTCCCGCATGCGAGAAGAAAGCAATAATAATCAAATTAACATGTCCGAATATTCGGGTAATTTTCTCAGCTCCATACAGAAAGGGAATACTGCTCACAGTGCCCACAGTTATGGTAATACCTAAATGCGGGGGAAAAGGAGAAAGAAAATATAAAAAACCATAGCAAAAAGGAGAGAAGAGAAGGAAAGAAAAGAAACAAAATTATACATCATTAGTAAAAAGTCCATAAACTTAGGCCTGATCACCGTGTGGTGATACTAAAACTTCGAGTACATCATCCCAAAGCAGAAGAGCCGGCAACATCAACTAATGCTCTGATAGCTTAATTTTCATTAATGTACTATGTCAGTGTCTAAAATGGGGGGGGGGGGAGATTGGCAGGCGGTTAACTCCCTTTTGGCCTTTAACGTAGAACTTTCTTGGGTTTATAGTTGACCATTTTGTGATTATTACTACCTCTTTCTGTTTTTGGTTTGTCCGTGGGTCCTTCAACTCCCCCATCCTCATACCTTTTATACACATTTCAAATTAGTTCTGCAGGATTCCTGCATGCATTTGGAACCTAAGTGACTTGCTTCCAACTCAAATTGTCTCTGGTGTAATCACCATCATCCGAATGCCGCATTATTATTTCACCAATCCCTGACCCAGACGGAGATATCACGTATGCCAAAGCTGCCTCATCAGTGGTGCATGAACAAATCGAATAACCCTGATTACATTTGGCATGTTACACGAATTGTGAACTTTTAAGAAGAGTCCTTTTCGTAGTAGCATTTCTTCTTCATATTGACACTAATGTCATTTGATATGCTCTCAGTTCGATGGGGAAGGAATGGCTGGCTGTGTAAAGGAAATGAACATAGGATTTGCCTTTCGTGTATTGGGAAAGTTTAATTTGGCAAATATTGAACAAACCACTGCTGTTGGTCGAGCAACCCAAAGCCTTACACTTAAATCTTGTAAATAATCCATCAGAAAACATAAATTTTAAATCAAATGCTTAAGCTTTGGGCAAAATTTGCTTTTAAAGCAAACGCTTTCACCATCCCTGCTCCCAGAGTTTCAAAGGAAAGGCAAAAATTTACAAAACCATGAACAAACTTACCCAATAAATAATTCGGTGCTCCCAATTCTTTTAAATATAAAAACAAAAAGCTCTCAATGAATCCCCAGAAATTGCCCAAAATGAAGAGGAAGAATATGAACGTTATCACATGTGGCATCTTCAGTAAATTCCACAAGTCCCTAAAGACATTGTCCGCTGGCAGCTTCTCGCCCAGGGGCATCATCAGCACTGAGACCGTTGAAATAATTAACAGTACGTCGTATGTGTAGAAGGCCGCCGAGTAGTCCGTGTAGCCCAGGCCCCTGGAATAGTAATCAATCATGACGCCGGTGATGGGTGAAAAGATGGCCATACCAATGCTCGAAAACAGGCGCTCACGTCCGAAATCTCCACCGTACTTTTCAATCATGGTTAGGGCTATGGGATCCATGATTGTGACACCAGCCGATAACATGGTGGTTGCCAAAAATCTGCAAAAGACCAAAACGTGAAAGTACAAAAAAAAAAAAAAACAACAACAAAAACGAGAAAACGTGCAACGTGTAGAACATAAAAATTATTTCAAATGGAATAGAGACAAATTACAAAATAATGTTTAATAATAAATGAGGCCACTTAAAGTAAAGCAGCAAAGAAAATAAACCTCAGAAAAGACTCCCACACTCCGCCATCCTACCCTAAGTCCCGCCCATCCTTAAGCAAGTAAATAAGACAGGTCCGTGTAACACTAGAGATGAATTGATGACATGTTGGCTTAGTGTATTTTTTTTTTTTTTTTGAATTATGTTTATGTTATATTTTGGTAATAAAAACAGAAACATTTTTTCCTGGACAGCAGCAATGATTGATAGTGTGGAAAGATTTAGTGGAGTTATGGTGAGAAATGATATGCTGCCTCAGATAACCCCCATGTTATGGTTTGCCACTAAATCATATCTTGTTGGGGTTAGGATATTCAAGTGGGCATGGTATGGATAACAAAGACCCAATAGCTGTGGTAGTAGTGTCAGGCCGTATCATGTTGGCTGCAACAGAAACCTCGACTAACCAAAGTGCAAGCGCTAGGCTCCATTAGCCTGCAAGTGGCTGATTAAAAAAAGTCTCGCTACGAAGACTCTTGAGTTCGAGTCTTCAGGACAAGACCGATTATATCGTCAGGGTCATGGTCCAGATGGTGGAAAATTCCCTGGGACTTAATTATACCTACACCACCACTGTAGTAAAGTGTATTATTTATGACTTTGTGCATTTGTTTGCAACGGCGGTCGACTTAGAATTACTTCCTGATTCGAAGTCCGTCTGTCCGTCCGTCTATCTGTCCGTCTGTCCATGTTTTCTTGTAATCAAGGTACTTACCACACTTGTTGTCCGATTGACACGAAGTTATGCGAAAGTGTTTTTTTTTTGTCCCAGGACGAACGCCCCTGATTTTGAAAAAATCGTAAAAAATCGTATCAGATTCAGATATAACTCCCATAAATATCTTTCATCCCATATGGCCTTCGAAGGCCATAGTCGCCAAAGCTATGGTCCGATCATTACTAAAATTTGCAAACATGTTTTATTTGACGTCCTAATACGTGTGCAAAATTTCATAAAAGTCGGCTTAGATTTAGATATAGCTCTGTTATATGTCTTTCCTCCGATATGAATTTTTAAAGCTCTAGTAGCCACAACTTTAGTCCGGTCTTTACAAAGTTTAGCACGGTATATTTTATGGGACGTCCCAGTACGCGGGCAATTTCAATTTCATAGAAATCGTTTCAGATTTAGATATAGCTCCCATATATAGCTTTCATCCGATATGGCCTTTTAAGACTTTAGAAGCTACAATTCAGGTCCTTTGTAAGAAAAACTTTAAAGGTTGTATTCAATATTTCAATAGGTATAGATCGGTCTATATTGTCCGTTTTGGGTGGGCTTTGGGCATTCCCACAGGTACTCAACTTCAATTCCATTACAGTAGAAACAAAAAATAGTATGAATAGGTCAACCCGTTTCTCATTTATCTCGCAAAACATGGAACCCTCAACTTTGATTGACATGAAAAGTGATCCTACTATCGGTCTTTATTGCCCGTTTCGGGAGGCTTTAGGGTATTACACTCCCCCTAGGTACTTGACTCCAATTTAAAACATTTTTTGTGTGGTTATTGGTTACTCTAAGGATACAATAAGTAAAAACGTGCCAAGTTCGACCGGGCCGAATCTTGGATAGCCACCACTGTGGATTCCGCTAAAAATTTAACTTTATTATCTCAGTTCCACAGTAGCGAGACAGCTACACATGCTCTGATGGAGAAAATCAGGATTACTAATGACATTATAATGACATTACGACTGCAATAGTGGGTTTCTTCGAAGATAGATGTCCTCTTCGAGAAGTCAATCAGCCCAAGAAAACCCTTGGATGACCAGGGAGAAAGATGTCCACCGACTTTATAGCAGAGGTCGTCATAAAAAAGCGGAAGTTTATTGGAATATGTATTACACACGGCTTAAGAAATATTGTAACTATCAGAGCGGCAAAACGTGCCTCCTGGAAGATTTCTGCGAAAAAGTCGATAGGGTTAATGACGCGAGAAAGATCAAAAATGTTCTCTCAAAAACCATGTCCAAACTGAAGAGATAGTAGACGACATGGTCAAAGAAGAGAGACAAAGAAGGACATGTTGAGGCTTTTGATAAAAACGAATTTTCCAAATGATACGACGGGACTCACGGAGACACCGGGATCTTGGAGTAATGCCATTGATTGAAGAAGAGTTTTTGTTAAAGGAAGCCTTGAGGAGCTTCAAACCATTTATGTCACCCGAACCTGATGGAATATTTCTGGCGTTACTTCAGAAGAAGGCGAACTATCAGGCGTCTCATCTGGCCACTACTTTCAAAGCGTGCCTAGGACTTGCATATAATCTGAAAGCCTGGCAGGTGGCAAGGGTAGTATTTATATCCAAGTCCTACAGACCTATAAGCAATACCAATAAAATCGCTAAGAGAAGTGTTTGCTAATTCCGTAACAGGGTCTGGGTCTCACAGTGATCCATTCCTGGCCAGTTTATCGGCAGGCTCGTTCTTCCAAACCCTTTGACGACACAGTACACAGTAGCGTCGGAAGATGCTTCTTGCATTATCTAACTAGAGCCGCCTAATCGGACAGCTGCTCTCGCATCCAAATCGTATCCAGTGCCTTCAGTACAAGAAAAACCTCTGTCGAACAAGATAGGAAAGACTTCTCTGAAAGACGCTGCGTCAGTTGCCTATATGACTCCCTGATTCCAAGGAATTCAATGAAGATTCCCAGCCATGTGTCCCCACCCAATTAAGTATCCAAGTATGCGGAAGAACACAGAAAGGAGAAATTGATGACCCCCTGCGAACCAGAGTAGTTCTAGCGCAATGACTATACGGCAGACACTGCCGCCTTAGCTCCTACAGACCAAGGTTTGATGCCAATGTGCAGAATGTGTGACCCGATTGCGACCTGGGACCACATGACACACGTCACCTGTTTAACTGACCAGCCAAACCCTTTCGTCTCAGACCCAGATGCCTCTGAACGCATCCCACCTTGCTCGCAAAGTTCCTGGATCTGGATAATCAACAGAACCAAGAGGACGAAAGATGGAACACAAATAAAAACAGTAACACAGAAAAAACGGGTTACCCAAAGTCCTAAGATCACTGTTCGGCAAAACGATTCACATCGAAATCGTCTCCTGCGTCTTCAGGACAGGAAAGATCTCTGCCTGAAAGACGCAGCATTTGTTCAGAAGGCTATATGACCCTCTATTTACAAGGAACTGAATGAAGACTCCTGCCTCGGTGCCCCTATCCAATTTAGAATCCGAGCATGCAGCAATAACAAGTAAGTTCGGCCGAGCCGAATCAGATCACCTTTGTCGAGTTCTATGCGAGTTATCTCTTTTAAGGCAAACACGGATATTGAATAAGAACTGTTATGCTATTAGAGTTATATCAAGTTATAGTCCGATTCGGACCATAAATGAATTGAAAGCTGAACATTGTAGAAGTCATTGTGTAATAATTCAGTTCATTCTGATAAGAATTGCGCCTTGTAGGGGCTCAAAGTGCAAAATCGGCAGATTGGTTTATATAAGAGCTGTATCAAGCTATTGATCTGAATCGATCAATAGCTTGATACAACTCCTATACCATATTGAACACGTATCTTGAAGATCATGAGGGAAGCCGTTGTACAAAATTTCTGCCAAATCGAATAAGAATTGCGCCCTCTAGAGGCTCAAGAAGTCAAGATTCCAGATCGGTTTATATGGCAGCTATATCAGGTAATGTACCGATTTGCGCCATACCTAGCACAGTTGTTGGAAATCATAACAAAAGACCTCATGAAAAATATCAGCCAAATCGGATGAGAATTGCGCGCTCTATTGGCTCAAGAAGTCAAGATCCAAGATCGGTTTATATGACAGCTATACCAAATAATGAACCGATTTGGATCATACTTAACACAGATGTGATACTGAAACATCACGTGCAAAATTTCAGTCAAATCGGACGAGAATTGCGCCCTCTAGAGGCTTAAGAAATCAAGACCCAAGATCGTTTTATATGGCAGCTATATCAAAACATGGACCTATTTAAACCATACTTAGCGCAGTTATTGGAAGTGATACCAAAACACCACATGCAAAATTTCAGTTAAATCGGATATGAATTGTTCCCTTTAGAGGCTCTAGAAGTCAAGACCCAATATCGGTTTATATGGCAGCTATATCAAAACTTGGACCGATTTTGCCCATTTGCAATCCCAACTGACCTACACTAATAAAAAGTATTTATGCAAAATTTCAAGCGCCTAGCTTTACTCCTTCGAAAGCAACACAGAAAGAAGGGGGTACCGTGATTTCAGGACCACTGTCCAGTCCATTAACAAGAAAGGACTTCGTTGCTAAATGATACGCCGTGCCGCATACCGTCACGCCGCACAGCTGTCCCCCAGCCGCACAAAATGGGTATTTTAGTTATTGCGATCAAAAGGAAAAAGCGATGATATTCGTTTCCATACTAGCAAACAAATTCTCCTTTAAAGCTTGGGACAGTCCAATGTTCCTAAGTCGCATGTCCTCGAGTTTGACAAATCTTTCATTGAGATGGCTGAAAAGTTCATAATTCACCTTTTGTTACATCTATAGCGACATATAGGCTTATTCCTCGAGATAAGACCGAAAGGACAATGGATAACCGACAAGCTCAAATTTTTGGATGTGAATGCTCCAAATCTATATGGCCCAATCAAAATTTGTAGAGGTAAATCGCTAGGCTGATATTAGCCAGCAAAAAAGTCTCATCTTCCATGATGGATCACTTTCTGATTGGAAAACTTGCTGACAGACTAAAGGCTGTAAGAGGCTTTTTCTGCAGATGTTGCAAGAGGACGTCAAAAAAGACGATAAATAGAACTCCTGCTTTTTGCATGTGGAGGAGATTCAGTTATTAAGTTCTACTTGTCTGAATTAGCGGATGTGAACATACGCAAGTTATCAGGCTTTTAAAAGCGATCTGACGATTTCCACAATAGAAACTAGAATGCATCTTCCTTAAGTTCCTGTGGTATCACAATGGACTAAAATATCTAAGTGAGTGTGATTGCAGCCTACCACCAAAACCATTCCTAAACAAATCTAACTTCATTCATGATGTTGAATATCTAATTTTTCTCATCTAAAATTTCACTATCGCCTTTTATTATAATCACAAAGTTTTCCTATCAAATCATTATTGGAAATATTCTGACTGTATATATCGGCATATTTCCAATTAACTGACTTCGGTTACTTTCCACTCGCATTTGATGAAGAAACAGCAAACAATTATGCCAAACTATTGCCACATCTTAACGCAATCACCATAATGGTTCTTGGCAATGTCAAAGCACATCTTAAATGATTTGAGTTGGCAAAAACCATCATCGAAGGATGTCATTTGCAAACAATCATAGTCAGCTAATCATTGGCGCTAATTTCAACGCTTGTCACCATCGCCATCATCATAGGCTGCATCAGTTTTTCGACACCAGCCTTAGCTTTTCACAAATGTCATTCAACGCAAAAACTCATCATCATCGCCACCATGTCCATGCCACAAACGTCACCACAACCACCACCACCATAAATACCACCATGGCCATTGTCATCTCCATCAGTTTGATGACTTGATATTCTGCTAATGACAATTTCGCACAGAGTTCAATTCGACATTCCATGTCTTGGGATATAGTGCTGAAATGTCTTTTCCTCTTTGCCGCAATCAGTATCCCGGACGGAGGGGTGATACTAATAATTATTTAATATTACACCATTGGGACAAGCAGCATGACCAGAAATAAAAGTAAAAAACAAAGCCTAAGCCAGAACGAAACATAAGTTAATTAATTAATCCTTGACGATGTTTAAGGACGATGTTACCTTAAATACAGGCAAAGTAAAAGCTTGGCCAACATTAATTACAACGAATTGTTGATTTGTCGATTTTTAAAAGATTATTCGTAAGCGTGTTTGCTGATGATTAACTTGGGCAATGTGGCAAAATTTTCTCTTAGCAGGAAAAATGCTACGTTTTTTTAAGTTGCAGGAATAGCCATTGAACAACAAGAGTTGACTTGGAGACTAGCTATAAACCATTGTGATACCCTAGTCAGAGGAGGTATAAAAGAAGAAAAGGCGTACGACGTATACCATAGATCAAGAGAGGAGAGTAGAGGGTAGAAAATATACAGAGGCATACTTATACACGACTGGCTGGAGGCTACGGAAGACGGTAGGGTACATTGGGAAGTAGGAGAATGTATGGACCATGTCTAGTGAAGAACAAGTAAAAAGGCGTTAAGTTCGGCCGGGCCGAACTTTGGATACCCACCACCTCGGTTATAAAGGGTGATTTTTTTGAGGTTAGGATTTTCATGCATTAGTATTTGACAGATCACGTGGGATTTCAGACATGGTGTCAAAGAGAAAGATGCTCAGTATGCTTTGACATTTCATCATGAATAGACTTACTAACGAGCAACGCTTGCAAATCATTGAATTTTATTACCAAAATCAGTGTTCGGTTCGAAATGTGTTCATTTACCGTAACGTTGCGTCCAACAGCATCTTTGAAAAAATACGGTCCAATGATTCCACCAGCGTACAAACCACACCAAACAGTGCATTTTTCGGGATGCATGGGCAGTTCTTGAACGGCTTCTGGTTGCTCTTCACTCCAAATGCGGCAATTTTGCTTATTTACGTAGCCATTCAACCAGAAATGAGCCTCATCGCTGAACGGTGAATGAACACATTTCGAACCGAACACTGATTTTGGTAATAAAATTCAATGATTTGCAAGCGTTGCTCGTTAGTAAGTCTATTCATGATGAAATGTCAAAGCATACTGAGCATCTTTCTCTTTGACACCATGTCTGAAATCCCACGTGATCTGTCAAATACTAATGCATGAAAATCCTAACCTCAAAAAAATCACCCTTTATATGTAAATAAGCTTTCGTCATCATCCGGTGAAAAATGCATAATTTATGCACCCATAGCTGCTTTATCACAATAAGGTCCGATTTGGACCACATTTGGCTCGGATATTGAGTGGTCTAATAAGTACAAGTCATTGTTCAATTTTGTAGAACAAAATATTGGTCTTTTTGATACCCATATCCAAATATAGACCGATCTGAACCATATACGACACGGATGTCGAAAAGCCTACAACAACTCACTGTCGCAAATTTCGGCGAAATCGGACAATAAATGCGGCCCAAAACCTTAAATCGAGAGATATTTCTATATGGCAGCTATATCCAAATCTGGTCTGATCTGGGTCAAATTTAAGAAAGTTGTTGAAGGGCCTAAACAACTCACTGTCCCAAATTTCGGCCAAATCGGACAATAAATGCACCTTTTATGGGCCCAAACCCTTATATAGAGAGATCGGTCTATATGACAGCTATATCTAAATCTGAAGCGATCTAGGCCAAATTGAAGAAGGATGTTGAAGGGCCTAACACAACTCACTGTCCCAAATTTCGGCGAAATCGGACAATAAATGCACCTTTTATGGGTCCAAGACCTTAAATCTAGTGATCGGTCTATATGGCAGCTATTGTATATCCAAGTCTGGACCGATCTGAATAATTGAAGAATAATGTCGACTGGCCTAACACAACTTACTGTCCCAAATTTCAGCAAAATCGGATTATAAATGTGGCTTTTATGGGCCTAAGACAAGATATAGTCCGATATAGCCCATCTTCGAACTTAACCTGTTTATGGACAAAAAAAAAGAATCTGTGTACAGTTTCAGCTCAATATCTCTATTTTTAAAGACTGTAGCGAGATTTCAGCAGACAGACGGACAGTCGGACGGACATGTCTAGATCGCCTTACGCTGATCAAGAATATATATATGCGCCGTCAGAAAAGTTTGCCCTTGAAATTAATTCGTAAGGGGTTGTTAGAGACATTGTGTCTGATTCAAAATAAATTTCCCAATAACCCCCTTTTTTGGGCGATAAAAAGTTTGGGCTCCTTTAAACCGCAAAACCCTCATAATGTATCTTCGGTTGAATTGCAAACTGTGCCTAATTTACTGGCTCCTTGGGATAGGCAGATATACTCCGCATGTATAAGCATATGATACTTATCAGCCTTTCACGACCTAGTCGGCTACAAGGACGGTTCTCTCGCTGTCAAGAAATATAAAATGGTATCAATTCTTGACATGTGAAACCAAAATGAATTATGCGAGAGTTTTTAGACTTCAATATTACAACAAGTAAATGGGTGAAACCCCTTTTTAGGATTTTCGTCAAGGCCGTAAGAATTGCGGACGACTCTAGAGAGGTTAATAGAAACATATCTTAGAGCAAAGATACTTGGAGATTGCTAGTGTCGACAACAACATGCAATAGTAAGGGCAAATCCACTGAAACAGCCCTTCACGACCTAGTCGCCTCTATAGAGGGCTCTGTCGCTGAGCAATCTGAAGTTTTTAGACATAAACTTTAAAAAGATGCATTAGGGCAGGCTTGGCATTTGTAAATCTATTGGGTTGCCGAAAAAGTAATTGTCGGTAATATAGTAGTAATATAGTCGGCGTTGACAAATTTTTTCAACGGCCTGTGACTCTGTAATTGCATTCTTTCTTCTGTCAGTTATCAGCTGTTACTTTTAGCTTGCTTTAGAAAAAAAGTGCGCGAAATTTTGTTTACATTTGTTTGTTTGGCGTCAATTTTAATATGGGTACCACATGTATTGAAAGAAATTCATTTAACAAACCGAATCAACGCTTGTGATATGCACCTTAAACGCAATAAATTCGATCCGTTTTTAAAACGAATCATAAATGGATTGTTTACAACAACGTTAGTCGAAAACGATCATGGTCCAAGCATGGTGAACCAGCTCAAACCACTTCAAAGGCTGATATCCACCAAAAGAAGGTTATGCTGTCTGTTTGGTGGGATTGGAAGGGTTTGGTATATTTTGATCTGCTTCCAAGGAACCAAACGATTAATTCGGACGTTTACTGTCAACAATTGGACAAATTGAATACAGCCATCAAGGAGAAGCGACCAGAATTGGTCAATCGTAAAGGTGTCATATTCCACCAGGACAACGCTAGACCGCACACATCTTTGGTCACAGAACTCCTTAAATGGTAAAACTTTCGGCAATAATGAGGCTATAAAATCGCACTTGGTTCAGTTTTTTGCAGATCAAGGCCAGAAATTCTTTGAGCGTGGAATACTAAATTTGCCAGGAAGATGCAAAAGGTTATCGAACAAAATGGCAATTATATATTTGATTAAAGTTCATTCTAAGTTTTATTAAAAATGCATTTACTTTCTTTTAAAAAATCCGCAATTACTTTTTAGGCAACCCAATAACAAGTTAAAGTGTTCTAATTTCCGCCGGGCCGAATCTTATATACCCTCCACCATGGATCGCATTTGTCGAATATTTCCTGGTATCTCTTTGCAGACCAATAAAGGAAAAAAGAAAAGAAGAATTGATATGCTATTGGAGCTTATGGTCCGATTCGGAACATAATAAAATAAAATGTTGGAGATCACAGTAGAAGCCATTGTACAAAATTTTAGCCAAAACGAATAAGAATTGCGCCCTTTAGGGGCTTAAGCAGCAAAATCGGGAGATCGGTTTATAAGGGAGCTGTATCAGGCTTTAATCCGATTCAGACCATATTTGACACGTATCTTAAAGGTCATGAGAGAAGTCGTTGTACACAATGTCAGCCAAATCGGATGATAATTGCGCCCTCTAGTGGCTCAAGAAGTCAAGATTCAAGATTCAAGTTTATATGGCAGCTATATCAGGTTATGGAACGATTTGAGCCATGTTTAGCAGAGTTATGGGAAGTTATAACAAAGCACGTCATGCTAAATTTCAGCAAAATCGGATACAAACTGCGCCTTCTAGTGGTTCAACAAATCAAAATCCAAGATCGGTTTATATGGCAGCTATATCAGATTATGGACCGATTTGAGCCATATTTAACACAGTTGTAGAAAGTCATAGCGAAACACACCATGCTAATTTTCAGCCAAATCGAATAAGAATTGCGCAAGTATTGAATTGAATCGGTCTATAACCTGATATAGCTCCCATATAAACCGATTTGATTCCTTGAGTCCTTATAAGCCGCAATTTTTGTCCGATTTTCCTGAAATTTTGCATGTAGTGTTTTGTTATGACTTCCAACAACTGTGCCAAGTGCGGTCGATATCGGTCTATAACCTGATATAGCTCCCATATAAGCCTATCTCCCTATTTGACTTTTGAACCCTTAGGTTAGCTTAGGTTGAAAAAAAGGGTGCAGATATTAATCCGCCCCATGCCACTTTGGACATACACCTGAGCCAGTAATCGGCTTGTTATAAGCTCTAAAAACTATAAAGTAACCACAAAAAAGAAAATTTTAAGTTAGTAATTCCGTGCTACTTACAAAATCCTTAATTGTTTTTAATACCACTCCCCTAAGTTGGTTCATGTCTGGTATTGTGTCCCCACCTATGTGCCGGTATCTGTTAGACGCGAAAGCCGGGTAGTGGCAAAGGAAATACTCCAACGTCTCATCATTTTCCCCCGCATGCCCTACACATGCTATCACTTACCGCACCGATTTTACATAAGTAAGCTCGTAGTCCTATGTGCCCCGTTATGATACCAATAGCTGTACTGACCTCCTTCTTACTTCCTTTCAGTAATACACGTCTTCTCATGATCAGGATCCTCCCATAGGATTTTCGCCGTCCTACCGATCGTTTCGCTGTTTCACAATGTTGCATGCGCATTCGTCGCCCACTCCCTTAACACGGACTGCGTCAATCCGAAAGGCTTTGGTTTAACCCAATTTGTTGACGGCAGTCCTCTGGCCTTCACCGCCAAATTTTCTCCTCTTTTATTCCCCCTTACTCCGTTATGGCCCGGCACCCAAACGATGCGGATTTTTCCATCCTTAGAGAAGGCGTTAAATCATTCCATCACTGTTCGTGACCTTAACGTCCTGGTTGTTATTGCCCTAATGGCAATTTTATTCTCGCGTTAGCACCACCCTACTTCACACATTCCCGATCTCCCGATTTGACTTCTTGAACCCTTACAAGCCGCAATTTTTGTCCGATTTTGCTGAAGTTTTGCATGTAGTGTTTTGTTATGACATTCAACAACTTTGCCAAATACGGTAGCCTGATAAAGCTCCCATGTTAACCGGTCTCTTGATCGTCCTTGTTCGATTCCTAGAAGCTTCAATTTTTGTTGGTTTGACAGAAGTTTGAAATGAAGAATAAAATTATGCCCTTCAACTAAATTTATTTTGCCTAAATTTTTAGCAGAATTCATGGTGGTAGGTTCCCATTCACCCGACCAAACTTAGCACTCTTTTACTTGTTCTCATTTATTTTCAGTAAAAGCCTCGTCTTCTCACGATCCGGATCTCGCTGTAGTTTTTGTCATCCTTACGGCCGTATGATTGTTCCACAGTGCTACATGCGTTTTCTTTGTCCACTCCCTTAACTCGGACATAGTCGCCCCAAAAGACTTCTGATTAGTCAAGTTGTCTGATGGCAGTCTACTCTTTCATTCAACCTAACCCAAAATGGCCCGGTCCCAAACAATTCGGATCGCGCGATCCCCAGAGACACAGTTTTTTTTTTCTTATTGGCTGCCTGCGTTGTCATTGTCCTGGTTGTTATGGCCTTGATGACCGCCAAACCATCCGTAAAAATGCTCACACTCGTCATTATCCCTTTACTATCACCCACATTACGCATTTTGTGATCCCCCCGAACACCCGAATGCAGGACAGGCAATCTCAGTCCTTCGGTTCTTATTGTGAAGTCCCAGGCCACCTCTATCCTCGAGCTTTGATCATTCGTGTGGCATGAACATCCAGATGCCAATGCCAGAGTTCTACCAATCCAAAACCGTGCCACTGGCATTAGTAGTTGTTGTTATTATTGTAGCCACATTTTTATGTGGAGGTGGAGATCCTCGTCAAGCTTCTCTAGGTGAGCAAACTCGTTCCGGTCCAAAGGACCGATTCCCGTGGGTTGGTTTTTAAAGGCGCCAATAACTCGTCTTGTCATATCGAGCATGATAGCCACTCGAATTTGTGCAAGAGCCAGTGCCACCCGACCTCTCACCGAGACTCTCCACTCGATACCGCTGATTATCTGCTACTGCCGTTACAGCTACTCCGTATGGAGCATTCCACTGTCCGCAACCTGTGGACGCGCCCGGTGGCTCGCAGCTAAGCTTCTGGTGGCAGCAATAAAAACCACACAGATCGGACCTCAATGTTCCAGAGTATGTGGTGCTCACAACTATCCCGTGCCAGGACTGGCATTAGTGTCTCGCTAATGTCATTTTTGGCGTCCGCTCTTAAACCTATTCCAATCCAACCAGGTTTCCGTTCGTCGCCTTGATAATTACTCTATGGTATGACCTGCTCCTATCTTCTATCCATTCTCCCATCGCCTTAAGTCTCATAGCCGCAGTGGCTGTCTCATACTTAACCTGTATTTCTATGGGTGATCGGATATCTTGAATAGTCTCCAGGTTAACGTGGTTCTTATCGAACAATCTTTACCAGGACAAAATGATCCCTGAACCTGTTGTATTGTGCTTATGTTATGTTACATATAGGTCTGGCTATAAATGCCTCCCTGTGGTTTTGAGGTGGCTCGCAGCTAAGCTTCTGGTGACATCAATGAAAACCACACAGATCGGACCTCAATGTTCCAGAGTGTGTGGTGCTCACAACTATTCCGTGCCGGGACTGGTATTAGTGTCTTGCAAATGTCATTTTTGGCATCCGTTCTGAAACCTCTTCCAATCCACCCAGGTTTTTGTTCGTCGCCTTGATAATTTCTCGATGGTTTGAACTGCTCCTATCTTCTATCCATTCTCCCATCGCCTTAAGTCTCATAGCCGCAGTGGCTGTCTCATACTTAACCTGTATTTCTATGAGTGATCGGATATCTTGAATAGTCTCCAGGTGAACGTGGTTCTTATCGAACAATCTTTACCAGGACAACATGTTCCCTGAACCTGTTGTATTGTGCTTATGTTATGTTACTCATAGGAGTAGCTATAATTGCATCCTGTGGTTTTGAGGTGGCTCGCAGCTAAGCTTCTCGTGACAGCAATGAAAACCACACAGATCGTACCTCAATGTTCCAGAAAGTGTGGTGCTCACAGTTATCCCTTGCCAGGACAGGCTTTAGTGTCTCGCTAATGTCGTTTTTGGTATCCGCTCTTCCAATCCACCCAGGTTTCCGTTCGTCGTCTTGATAATACCTTGATGGTATGCCCTGCTCCTATCTTCTATCCATTCTCCCATCGCCTTAAGTCTCATAGCCGCAGTGGCTGTCTCATACTTAACCTGTATTTCTATGAGTGATCGGATATCTTGAATAGTCTCCAGGTGAACGTGGTTCTTATCGAACAATCTTTACCAGGACAACATGTTCCCTGAACCTGTTGTATTGTGCTTATGTTATGTTACTCATAGGAGTAGCTATAATTGCATCCTGTGGTTTTGAGGTGGCTCGCAGCTAAGCTTCTCGTGACAGCAATGAAAACCACACAGATCGTACCTCAATGTTCCAGAAAGTGTGGTGCTCACAGTTATCCCTTGCCAGGACAGGCTTTAGTGTCTCGCTAATGTCGTTTTTGGTATCCGCTCTTCCAATCCACCCAGGTTTCCGTTCGTCGTCTTGATAATACCTTGATGGTATGCCCTGCTCCTATCTTCTATCCATTCTCCCATCGCCTTAAGTCTCATAGCCGCAGTGGCTGTCTCATACTTAACCTGTATTTCTATGGGTGAATGGATATCTTGAATAGTATCCATGTTAACGTGGTTCTTATCGAACAATCTTTACCAGGACATCATGTTCCCTGAACCTGTTGTATTGTGCTTATGTTATGTTACTTATAGAAGTGGCTATAAATGCCTCCCTGTGGTTTTGAGGTGGCTCGCAGCTAAGCTTCTGGTGACATCAATGAAAACCACACAGATCGGACCTCAATGTTCCAGAGTGTGTGGTGCTCACAACTATTCCGTGCCGGGACTGGTATTAGTGTCTTGCAAATGTCATTTTTGGCATCCGTTCTGAAACCTCTTCCAATCCACCCAGGTTTTTGTTCGTCGCCTTGATAATTTCTCGATGGTTTGAACTGCTCCTATCTTCTATCCATTCTCACATCGCCTTAAGTCTCAGAGCCGCAGTGGCTGTCTCATACTTCATTTTTGTATTTCTATGGGTGATCGGATATCTTGAATAGTCTCCAGGTTAATGTGGTTCTTATCGAACAATCTTTACCAGGACAACATGTTTCCTGAACCTGTTGTATTGTGCTTATGTTATGTTAAGTGGCTATAAATGCCTCCCTGGGGTTTTGACAGAAAATGAAAACTACACAGATCGGACCTCAATGTTCCAGAAAGTGTGGTGCTCACAGCTATCCCGTGCCGGGACTAGCGTTATTGTCTCGCAAATGTCGTTTTTGGTATCCGCTCTGAAACCTCTTCCAATCCACCCAGGTTTCCGTTCGTCGTCTTGATAATTCCTCGATGTTATGACCAGCTCCCATCTTGTACACGTTCTCCCATCGCCTTAAGTCGCATAGCTGCAGTGGCTGTCTCATGCTTAATCTGCATGTCTATGTTACTCATAGGAGTAGCTGTAATTGCATCCCTGTGGTTTTGAGTAGAAAGGATGAAAGTCTTATAGGTCCATAGGCTTTTTGTGCCGCATAGTTTGTATTGGACATTTACACCACCCTTGCCTCCTGTCAGGCCTTAGGGGTATAAACACGCAATGAAATTATATGTGCAAAATTTCGAGACTAGCTTTACTTTTTCGAAAGTTAGCGTCTTATCAACAGAATGACGGAAGTACACACTGTCCTACATGGACCTAAAAAGTCATGCCGATCAAAAACACACTTACAATTTATGAGCTCTTAGATCAACATTTCGCGGAATAACTTGATTTGTATTCGTCCCTCTAGTATGGAAGCTATAAAAACAACCATCTATCTCGATAATATATCATGTTCTTATAAAATCTTACAATATTTCACACATCTAATCCCATCGGCCATTCATTTTGTGAATCCTTTCCATCAACAGGCATCTGGCGGACAGCTTTATCAAAATCTAAGCCGAGCGCAACACATAAACATTGTCCCTAATGAATGTGGCAGCAATATTTTATTTTTGCCAATTAATTCTAAATACAAATTACCATCCCACACCTTTCGACATGGAAACCCATGGATAGAAGGATAATGCGTATGTGTATAAGTCTATATGTGATTTGGGCAAAATCCTTGGTTTCTCTCGCTCTTTATGTGGGACATTTGTCGTTATATTAACATTGAATTATAATAGTCATTTTCGCTTAATTTGCTGTCTTATTTGCTTAAACAATGACAGTAAATCTGCCATTTATCACATCTGAATGAAAGACAATGATACGCACACACACACACACACATGCACAGATTCACATACATGGGTATGCAGTTGCCTTTACTTTGGGTAGATGTGTTGTGCTCAACAAATAAAATATTTCAAATATCCTTAATGTCAGAAGACCATACACAAAAACACGCACGTACACACACACATACACGTACACTTGACTAACAGGACCATTCACATCGCCGACACTCTTACTCGCATTTACACCATTGATAAATGATATGCTGGGAGTGGAGTAGCACAAATGTCGAACAAACAATACCCAATACATTTTTTACTAAAGGTCCTATAGCATTTGAACAAAGGTAAGTATCCTGTGACAGGATGAGCTAACGCAAAAAGAAAAAAGTAACAACTTCGGTTACAAACTCGACACACCTTTAAATGTGGATGTCGCACATAAAACGAGGGCAGCCACAAACGTTAGTGAAGATCTAAAATTGGACAAATGTTAGTAAAGACAATGGATAGGCTTAAATAGCAAGAGGAAATAAGTCTGAGGCGTATAAAAATGGTCTAGAAATAGATTTTCAGTCAGTTTTTGTTGGCCCATATCTTTAGATTGCATAAAGTCAGGTTACAGGGGCAGCCTACAGTTTAACTCACTAAGTTTTTGTCCATTGTGAGCAAAGTAGCGACAGATCTGACCCCCTAATGGTAATTTGTGATCGCTACCAATATAAAATATTCATATCTAAACCTACAAAGAATATCTGCTTTTGACTAGATATCTGGCACGATTTAGCAATGGTCGTATTCACCTGTCCGTCTTTCTGATTATAGCAATCAAGCAAAGTTTTCAGAAATAAAGCTAGTTAGCAGAAACTTGATGCAGATACGATTTTGTTGCCAGACAGGATAAGTACAATGACAACTTATATCATGTTACTCCCATATCGATAGATCTGCGGAATAAAACTTTTGGGTTCATAAGAGAGGTATATGTCATCTGATGCCTTGCTGCTTAACATATTAACCCTCTGGTTCTATCTCAGCATTCCTCTTATATTTGCCACTTAAACTTCAACAGCGACCCTCGCACACCTGTTATCTTCACATGTTGCAACAACCAAATACCTCAAATATCAGAAAGAATTGCGAGATTTGAAAGTAAGACAAAATTCGTTTTTATTAAAGTCACATCAAATGTCGAAGAAAATAACATGTGTTCGAATTGGCAATGAACAACAAAAGATCAAGGAGGACACTTTGAGGACACACAAAGATTTCAAATGTAAAGCATAACATTCTATGAACATTAACCTGACTTACGTCACACAATGAAACCCCTCAGTTCGGATGGATAAAAAAAAAAAGAAAGAAGAGGGAAAAAATCCAACTTATAGAGGTAGAAAATTTAAACTTTACACCATGTTATCCAACCAACACCCACGAAAGGAAGGGAGAAAATATCACCTCGAGTTCATCCGTACACATTTATGTCGCAGAAACAGGAAATACGCAAAAATCATTGTTTATCCTACACATCCAAGCTAAAGTTTTATGTAATGTTAAGTTCGATTAGATCGAAAAGTGAGTGCGCATATTAATTCCCCCCATACCACTTTGGACATACTCCTAAGTCAGTAATTGGCTTGTTGTACGCTCTAAATACTAGCACGATAGTACGGTCATTTAATGTTTGAAGATTGTTTCAAATGTTTACCGTGACTGCTCCTCAAATAGTCCATCCGCTTAGTCCAATTTTGGCATAATCTTTCCAACATTTCGAGTGGTATCTTACGAATAAATGCTTCAATATTGTCTTCCAATGCGTCAATTGAAGCGGGCTCTTCTGTATAGACATGAGCTTTAACATAGCCCCACAACAATAGTCTAAAGGCGTTGAATCGCACGAGCTAGGCGGCCAATCGACCGGTCCCGAACGTGCAATAAAAAGTTCACCGAACTTGCCTCTCAATAAGTCCATTGTTACGCGTGCTGTGTGACATGTGACACCGTTTTGTTGAAACCAAACGTCATACAAGTCAAGCTCTTGCATTTTGGGGAAAAAATGGATATCATCTCAAGGTAGCGCTCACCATTCACAGTTTCGATACGATTCGCATCATCTTTGAAGAAGTACGGTTCAATGATGCCACCAGCCCATAAACCGCACCAAACTGCAACTTTTTCTGGATGCATTGGTAGCTCTTGCAATGCTTTTGGCTGATCTTCACTTCTCCAAAAGCGACAATTCTGCTTATTTACGCACCCATTGAGCCAAAAATGAGCTTAGGCAAAATGGAAGATCCGCGCGATGAACTTTCTTAACAGAGCACGCATATTGATAATAAAATTAAATATTTTACAAGCGTTGTTTGTTTTTAAGCCGATTCATGGTTAAATAATAGACCAATCTGAAGATGTTTGGCAGTGATACAAAACACGAAACGTGCGTATATATATAGAGCTATATGCACCTCTCAACCGATCTGGGCCATATTGAATAGGGATATCGCTATACCAAATTTCCGCAAAATCGGAATATAAATGCTCCTTTTATGGACCCAAAACTCTAAACCGAGAGACGGGGCAGATATGGCAGCTATATCCACATTGAACAAGGATGTCGAGAGGCCTAATACAATTTATGTCCTAAATTTCAACGAAATCGGATAATAGTTATAGCTTTAATGAACTGCAGATGTAGCCTTAAAACTGCAGATCGGTCCATATGGGGGCTATATCAAGATAAAGTCCGATATAGCCCATCTTGCCTGCCTATGGACAAAAAAAATAATCTGTGCAAAGTTTCCGCTCCAAATCTCTATTTTTAAAGACTGTAGCATGACAAGCGGACGAACAGACGGACGGACTGACAGAGGGACAGACAGACGGACGCACATGGATAGATCGCCTTAGATCAAGAATATTTTTTAGGGTCGCAAATTGATATTTCGATGTGTTGCAAACGGAAAACCAAATGAATATACCCCAATATGTCAATCAGTGGAAATGGTGACATAGGTCTCGTAAGTAGCGATCTCCCGATATGACTCCTTAATATCAAAATAATTCAAATACAAACTCAGGTAATCAAACTATCAACCGATCTTGGATCTTGACTTCTTGAGCCTCCAAAGGGCGCAATTCTTATCCTATTTGGCTGCAACCTTGCACGAAGCGCTTGGACTTGACTACCAACAACTACGCCAAAAAGGGTCTAAACTAGTTCATAACCTGATATAGCTTCCATATGAACCGATCTAACGATTATAGCTAATGAGACCCTAGAGGGGGCAATTTTTATTTGAATTGTCTGAAATTTTACACAACGACTTCTACTATGGTCTCCAACATTCAGTTCAATCACAGTCCGAATCGTACGATAACTTGATATTAGCTCCAATATTATAGCAATTCTTTACTTTTATCATATGTTTGCCTAAAAAGAGATACTGGGAAAAGAACTCGACAAATACGATCTCTGATGGAGGGTATAAAAGAATCGGCCTGGCCGAACTTGATACGCTTTTACTTGTTTTATGATAAGTGGTGGTGTGGGGTAGGTTATAAAAGTGTAATATACGTTTGTACATTTGTTTGCAACGCTGAAAAGGTAAAAAGCTAGACCCATTGATAAGTATACCGATCTACCCAGAATCACTTTCCGATTCGATTTGGCCATGTCCGTCTGTGAGTCCATGTATTCTTGTAATCAAAGTGCAGGTCGTATTTGTTGTCCAATCATCACGAAATTTTTCACATATCACTTTTTTGCCCCAAGAAAGACCGCAATTGATTTTAATAAAAATCGGTTCAGATTTATATATAGCTCCCATACATATGTATCACCCGATTTACTCTAAAATGGCCGTTGTAACTAAAATTTTCAACCGATCTGCACAAAATTAGGCACTGATTGTTTTGTTACTGATCTTAACATATCTGCAAGATATCATCCAAATCGGTTCAGATAAAGATATAGATCCCATATATATGTATCGCCCGATTTCCACTTTAATGGACGAAGTAACTACAATTTGCAACCGATCATCACAAAATTTGTCACGGATTGTTTCGTTACTGATCTTACCATTCCTGCAAGATTGCATCCAAATCGGTTCAGGTCTAGATATAGCTCCCATATATATGTATCGCCCGATTTTCACTTAAATGGCCGTAGTAACTAGAATTTTCAACCGATCTGCACAAAATTTGGCACGGATTGTTTTGTTACTGATCTTAACCTATCTGCAAGATTTCACCAAAATCGGTTCAGATTTGGATATAGCTCTCATATATATATATCACCCGATTTCCACCTTAATGGCCTTAGTAACTTCAATTTTCAATGGATCTACACAAAAATTGACACGAATTGTTTTGTTACTGATCTTAACATATCTGCAAGATTTCATCAAAATCGGATCAGATTTAGACATACATTCCATATATATGTCTCGCCCGATTTGCACTTTAATGGCCGTAGTAACTACAATTATCAACCGATCTGCTCAAAATGTGGCACGGATTGTCTTGTTCTTATTTTAACATATCTGCAAGATTTCATCAAAATCGGTTCAGATTCATATATAGCTCCTATATATATATGTCTCGCCCGATTTGCACTTAAATGGCCGTAGTAACTAAAATTTTCAACCGATCCGCACAAAATTTAGCACGGATTTTCTTGTTACTGATCTTAACAGATCTGAAAGATTTCATGAATATCGGCTTTGTTTTGGATATAACTCTGATATATATTTATCGTCGAATTTTCACTTTTGTAGCCGAAATTACAACATCAATTTTCAAACGATCTGTTCGAAAAAACTCGGTTCAGATTTATATATAGCTTTCATTTACATATATCTATTGCCCGAATTTATAATGGTAGGGTAGGTGCAGGGTATTATATATACGGCTCCGCCCGACTTTTGCCTTTCCTTACTGGTTGCTCTTAATGATAAGACACAAAGTTAAAATCTATTAACCTACCATTTAAAATAAAAATATTTAATATCAAGGAAAATATCTTTCACCAAAGGATATGTTTCTTTAGGAAGTTAGGTATTAAGTTTGCTTATCTTTGGCTCAATTCTTTAAAATTAGGACAAACATTTTCTTAGTGTATGAAATACATTTAAAACACACTTTTTATGATTTTCAAACAAAATTTTTTAAATTGTTTTTTCTTACACATCTTGAAAACATAAAATTTTTTAAAACATTTGCTGAGTCTAAGTTTTCATCAGTCTCGTATGCATAAAATCAAGTGCACATTTACCCACTTATCCCCATATCAAGCATATTTGTCAACCCCCTTGACACTCGCTCTCTCGCATCCTTTCAACTTACCTCAGCAAAAAATATATCCAAAATATCATTTTGTCTGTTTCCTTGTAGTCGGGTGGGCAAATTTCCGGTGCATTTAGGGTAAACGTACATCGTTGCACCATACAATTGACTGTCTCATTGGACAGATGTGTCATATTGTGACGCCTGGCAATGCCACCGCAACGCAAATCCAATTCTTCCAAATCGGTGACATTGATTTGCATTTCCCATAGGCGTTTTTCACCAAAACGTTGCTTGATATCGGTCACCGTCTCATTGTCGTCCGGTTCGATTTCCATGCCCAATTGCTCGGAGGGTGGAGCCAAATCGGGATGCATCAACAACATGAAAAATGTTGAATCTGTGGCATTGGCATGTACCCAGCTAAAGGTGGTCGACTCGGTCGCATTGGTGTCCACATCTAATGATTCTGAAAAAAAAAAGAAAAACACAAATATAACCAGGAGGTTTGGGATAAAAATGACAGACATAAGCAAAAGACAGAAAAGAATCAGAAATCATAACGCATTACTTGAGGGTTCTGCATGATGTGCCATAAAAAGCACAAAATATGTCCTATGAATGTGAGTGTGGGCAATAAAAATAAATTCTCGATTTACTTTTCGAGAGTAGAAGAGCAGAAAGTGATTGTTTTTATACGACCGAGAGCAAAATTTTGTTGCTGTTCTTGCATAAAACAAAAAACAATAACATTTGTGGACAGAAACCAAATGTCATGTGAATTTCCAATTTGTTGGCCTTGTCGTTGCTTTTGTCACATATTCTGCCCCCAGGAGTGCCATGGCTGAATGCATGTTTATGACATGGCATTCCAGCTTATTTAATGTCAAATGAAATTTAATGTTGAAAATATTACATGGCAAAGGATTTGCAGGCAAAGTTACAAATATGCTGCAGGTAACAAATTTTGGGAAGCTTAGGGCATGTAAGCGCATGACCAGCTTGATGGACACTAAGTTAAAGATTTGTTTGAAGATTTGCTTGAAGGTTTATTTTTGCAAAATACGAATTTGCCTATGAACATTCCATTAAGGAACAGGGGCAAACTTCTCACACATCAATAAGTGCTGTTTAAGCTCAATGATAAGAGCCCTCATTTTAATAGCCAAGACCAAACGGCCAGCCGCAGTGCGATACCGTTTTTGGGAAGAAGTTTTTATATGGCTACCATACCAAATGGTACAGTGCCTCACAAATGTAGCCAGCATTAAGAGGGATAACCACCGCTGAAAATGTTTCTGATGTTCTAGCAAGGATTCGAACACAAGTGTTCAGTCTCATAGGCAAACATATCAACCTCAGCGCTACGGTGGCTTCCAGGGTCATTGTTAAGATTACTAAATTCTGACGACTTCTTGTAGAGAAATATCTCTGGTGAAACACATGCTGAAGATACACTCCGTGACGCGAACCCTAATACACTGTACAAGACCGTAGAGGATAGCCAATGTCTAAGAAAAACTAAAAAGTAGTTGAAAAACAACCCTCCACCATGGATCGCATTTGTCGAGTTTTTTAACGGGAACCCTAATACACTGTAAAGGACCGTAGAGGATAGCCAATGTCGAAGAAAAACTAAAAAGTAGTTGAAAAACAACCCTTCACCATGGATCGCATTTGTCGAGTTTTTTGCGCGGTATCTCTTTTTAGGCAAAAAAAGAACTACGGACAATTGAAGATATAACCAGTTATAGTCCGATTCGGACCATAAGTGAATTGTATGTTGAAGACCATAGTAGAAGCCATTGGGTAATATTTCAGTCCATTCGGATAAGTAGTGCGCCCTGTAGGGGCTCAAGAACCATATTCGGGAGATCGGTTTATATGGGAGCTGTATCAGGATAAATATCGATTAAGACCATATTGGACACGTATATTGAAGGTCATAGGAAAAACCGTTGTACAAAATGTAAGTAAAATCGGATGATAATTGCGCCCTCTAGAGGCTCAAGAAATCAAGATTTCAGATCGGTTAATATGGCAGCTATATCAGGTTATGTACCGATCTGAACCATATTTATCACAGTTGGTGAAAGTCATAACAAAATACTTCGTGCTAAATTTCAGCCAAATCTGATAAGAATTGCGCCCTCTAGTGGTTCAAAAAGTCAAGATCCAAGATCGGTTTATATGGCAGCTATATCAAGTTATGAACCGATTTGAACCATATTTAACACAGTTGTTGGAAGTCATAACAAATATCTTCATGCAAAATTTCAGCTAAATAGGGTAAGAATTGCGCCACCTGTTAGATCAAGAAGTCAAGATCCAAGATCGGTATATATGGCAGCTATATCAGGTTATGAACCGATTTGAAGCATACCTAGCACAATTGTTGGAAATCATAATAAAACACCTCATGCAAAATTTCATCCAAATCGGATGATAATTGCGCCCTCTAGTGGCTCAAGAAGTCAAAACCCAAGATTGGTGTACATGGCAGCTATATCAGGTTATAAACCGATTTGAACCATACTCAGTACAGTTGTTGAAAGTGATACCAAAACACTATGTGCAAAATTTCAGCCAAATCGGATAAGAATTACGCCATCTAGAGGCCCAAGAAGTCAAGACCCAAGATCGGTTTATATGGCAACTATATCAAAACATGGACCGACTTGGCCCATTTACAATCCGTCCGTCTGTCTGTCGAAAGCACGCTAACTTTCGAAGGAGTAAAGCAAGGCGCTTGAAATTTTGCACAAATACTTTCTACTAGTGTAGGTCGGTTGGGATTGCTAATGGGCCAAATCGGTCCATGTTTTGATATAGCTGCCATATAAACATATCTTGGGTCTTGACTTTTTCTCGTCCGATTTGACTGAAATTTTGCACATAATATTTGGGTACCACTTCCAACAACTGTGCTAAGTATGATTCAAATCGGTTCATGACCTGGTATAGCTGCCATATAAACCGATCTTGGATCTTGATTTCTTGAGCCGCTGGCTGAAATTTTGCATGAAGTGTTTTGTTATGACTTCCGATAACTGAGCTATGTATGGCGCAAATCGGTACATAACCTGATATAGCTGCCATATAAACCGATCTGGGATCTGGATTTCTTGAGCTTCTTGAGGGCGAAATTCTCATCCGATTTGACAGAAATTTAGTACAACGGCTTCTCGCATGAGCTTCAACATACGTGTCCAATATGGTCTGAATCGATCTATAGCTTGATACAGCTCCCATATAAACTGATCTCCCGACTTTGCTTCTTGAGCCCCTACAAGGCTTGCGCCTTCTGCGGCTTTTTATCTCAATGAACTGAAATATTACACAATGACTTCTACAATGTTCAGCATTAAATTCATTAATGGTCCGAATCGGACTATAACTTGGTGTAGCTCCGATAGCATAACAGTTCTTATTCACTATTCTTTGTTTGCCTAAAAAGAGCTACCGCGCAAAGGACTCGACAAATGCGGTCCATGACGGAGGGTATATATGATTCGGGCCGGCCCGGACTTAGCACGCTCTTACTTGTTATTTTCTATATCGGTCATCAAAACTTAAGCATAGGAAAACACCATATATAGGCGCAAAGCACAAACCGCAGTTGATCGTTTTTTTCGCATAAAAATGGGTTTGTCTTATCAGGTCCGAGTGCTGTAAGCATCAAAGTTTTTACTTTCTTCGACTTTGCAATTTTTTACATCCTCTATGACATAAGCAACCATATGCCTGGAATTACCACTAAAATACCTTAGACTAAAGGTCTTTGGTATATTCATAACGGCTTTCTTCTTTGCCACCTCCTTAAAAGAGAAAAACCTCCGTAAAGCTATTCTCACAAACCCTCTTTGGTCTTTAGGCGCGTGCTTATCTTTTAAGTCTATTTTGCGATTCGCTATTGCTTTCCAATATTTGACATTCTTCCTTTAAACTGTCAACCTCCTTTTGGGTGCAACAAATTGCTAATGCCAATTCCTTGTAAATGAGCCAAACCTCGTCACAACCATTGACAGTTTGAATATTTCATACATCAGCGACAATTTGAAATTTGGTGTCTTTTGCCTGACACTAAGGTATTACACATAGAAACCGTATTTGCCGCTGCTGTGCATACATGATGATGGCAAGGCATTTTGATAGCAGCATTAAGTAACAGGCTCGCATATAAGATGACCTCCTTCACAGACACGTATATCTCAACCTGATGCGCATTTCAAGGATTACCAAAAGATAGGCATACAAACGAATGCACAACATGAACAATGGCTGGGTTTTTTTATGCCCACCACTATGGAATGGGGGGATACTAATCTAGTCATTCCGTTTGTAACACCTTGAAATATTGATCTGCGATCTATATAGGGTATACATATCCTTGATTGTTTTGACATTTTAAGTCGATCTTGCAATGTCCGTCCATCAACATACAGGGTGGCTGATGAAAGCCGCTACCAAAAAAAAATGTAATAACTTTTTTTCTATTTAATAATAATAATTTAATAATTAATTTAATTAATTAATTAATTAATTTAATTAATAATAATTTAATAATTAATTTAATAATTTAATTTAACATGAATAAAAGAAAAATGTATTCCATACACCGAAAAAAAAATGTAGCAATATTCATCATTGTAGCAATATTCATCAGCCACCCTGTAGCAGTCGAAAGCGTAAAGATAGCCGCTGGAAATACTTATTGATGTAGGTCATTGGAGATTGCAAACGGGCCATATAGGTTCAGATTTGGATACACCTTCCACATAAAGTGGTCCTTTGAAATGACTTCTTGATCTCCTACAAGCTACATTTATTTTCTGATTGGACTGAAACCAGGAATTCGGTGCAGAGCGGAGTAAAGCGTGGAGCGAAGCGGAGCAGGACCATTTTTGTTGGAGCTGGAGCAACATTTTTTAAACCCGGAGCTGAGCGGGAGCAAAGCGGTATCCAATCCTAAAACCCGCTCCGCTCCAACAAAATAAAAATCTTTAACATACACATTTTTATACCCTCCACCCATAGTATGGAAGTATACTAATTTGGACATTCCGTTTGTAGCACATCGAAATATGCGTCTAAGACCCCACAAAGTATATATATTCTTGATCGTCATGACATTATTAGTCGATGTAGCCATGTCCGTCCGTCCGTCCGTCCGTCTGTCTGTCTATCGAAAGCACGCTAACTTTCGAATGAGTAAAGCTAGGCACTTGAAATTTTGCACAAATACTTTTTTTTAATATAGGTCGGTAAGGATTGCAAAGGAACCAAATCGGTCCATGTTTTGTTATAGCTGCCATACAAACGATATCGGATATTGACTCCTTGGGCCTCTAGAGGGCGCAATTCTTATCCGATTTTGCTGATATTTTGCACCAAGTGTTCTATTTTAACTTCCAACAACTCTGCCAATTATGGTTCAAATTGTTTCATAACCTGATATAGATCCCATATAAACCGATCTCGGATCTTGACTTCTTGAGCCTCTAGAGGGCGCAATAATTATCCGAGTCAGCTGACATTTTGCACGAAGTGTTTTGTTCTAACTTCTAAAAATTGCACCAAGTATGGTTCGAATAGCTTCATAACCTGATGTAGCTCCCATATAATCCGATCTTCGATCTAGAATTCGTGAGCCTCTAGATGGCGCAATTATTATCCTATTAGGCTGAAATTTTGCATGAAGTGTTTTGATTTGATCGTCAACAACTGCGTCATGTATGGTTTAAACCGGTTCACAACCTGATATAGCTTCAATATAAACCAATCTCCCGATTGTACTTCTCTAGCCTCCATAGGGAGAAATTTTTATCCGATTTGGCTGATATTTTGCATAACGACATTTTGTATGACCTTTAACATACGTGTCAAATATGGTCGGTATCGGTTCATAACCTGATATAGCTCTCATATAAGCAGATCTCCCAATTTTATTTCTTGAGCCACAATGGGGCGCAATTCTTACCCGATTTGGCTGAAATTTTTCGCAATGAATTGCACTCCAACATTCAAATCAAATATGGCCCCAATCGGTTCATAACTTGATATAGCTGAAGTAGCATAGCTGGCAAAATATCGATACTATCGCTATTGAATTTTTTGACTGAACATCCATTGAATTTTTCCGATGGATACTATAGCAAAAGTTACATTTTTGCAAAACTAAACAAAAATGAGCAATCCGACTCTGAATGTATCCTTTATGATACATTGCGACTATAGAAGGCGCAATTTTCATCCGATTAGACTAACATTTTGTGCAATAATTTCTCTCATGACTTCCACCTGACTTTATTAACATTGGTTGTATTTGGTCTGTGCATTGATATTGCTGCTATATGTCAAGAATCAGGAGATCGATCTCATGATTTATACATCTCCTTATCGTTTGAAATATAGGTAATGGGATATTAACGATAACGATACTATCGATATTTATTACTAAAACTTTTGAAAATATGGGTGACCACCATAAATAACCAATAGGAGGGAGGGATTTGCACCCGTCTGCATTTGATGTTATAATACTTTTAAGGGGCAAGAATCCGAATCAATTATGGAGAAGGGTCGAAAGGGATCTCAATTTTAGACCCAGAGAAGACTGAAGTATGCCTGTTCAAGAGAAGACGAATTTGACCCACAACGTTGATATATGACAAGGTCAAATACTTAGGAGTGATCTTGGATAGGAAACTTAATTGGAAGTGTCACATTCAGTAGCGTACTGAGAAAGCTCACAGATATTGTGCACTATGTAGACGGGCCTTAGGCTCGAAATGGGGCCTGATTCCGAGGATAGTCCACTGGTTCTACAGGAGCGCGATTAGTCCAGTATTTACTTACGCCTCAGTAGTTTGGTGGACTGCTATGGAGAAAAAGTGCAACATAAGGACCACACAACAAGTTCACGAAACATGTTGTCTTGGCATAGGCCACTAGAGCACTGGAGTCTATTCTAGATATCCGACCCATTGATATACAGATTAAGTGTGAGGTAGTCACTGCGGGTATGAGACTTAAGGCGATGGGAGAATGGATTGAGGATGGGAGAAGCTCATACGATCTCGGTATAGTCCAGGCGGTAAGGTCACTAACAGTCTTGCAGTGTAGAAAGGAGATTTAGGCCTTCTCTGAGGATGGCACCATACGCATCGTTTATGTGCCGGGCCACAGCGGAGTAAGGGGAAATGAAAGGGCACACGATTTGGCAGCGAAGACCAGAGGACTGCCGTCAATAAATTTGGTAAACCTGTCAGGGCGACGTAGTCCGAGTTAAGTGCATAGTTGACGAGCGCACATGTAACGGTGTGAAACAGCGAAACGGCCGGTAGGAGATCAGTACAGCTTATGGTATTATAACGGGGCACATAGGACTACGAGCTCACTTATGCAAAATCGGTGTGGCAAGCATGTGTAGGGCTTGTGGGGAAGGTATTGGGACGTTGAAGCATCTCTCATATCATTAACTGGCTTTGGCGACCATGACATGAACCAACTTAGCAGCGTGATATGAGAAACAAATTGGGGGATTTTGTAAGTAGCACGGAATTCCTGACTTAGGTTTTCTTTTTCGAAGTTACTAAAAAAAATACAAATTTTGCACATGAACATTTCACTAAGGAACAGGGGCAAACTTCTCATATATCAATGAGTGCAGTCCGATTCAAGTTCAATGATAAGGGGCCTCCATTTTATAGCCGAGTCCGAACGGCATGCCGCAGTGCGAAACCTCTTTGGAGAGAAGTTTTACAAGGCATAGTACATTACAAATTTGCCAGCATTAGGAGGGGAAAACCACCACTGAAAATTTTTTCTTATAGTCTCGCCAGGACTGGAACCCAGGCGTTCAGCGTCATAGACGGACATGCTAACCTCTGCGCTACGGTTTTTCGAAGTTACTTTTAAAAATTTGGAGCGCACAACAAGCCGATTACTGGCTTAGGTATATGTCCATAGTGGCTTCAACTTGACCTAAATTATCGCTATCCGTTCTCATATGGCACATTTTTTACTAGCTTTTTTCGATTCTATCCCCATGTGCGTCAGTGCCCTAACGTATTCTAAAGATATTTCTGACGCTTTTTCCCTTAAAAAGTTTCGAATTGTAAGACAAATTAACGTCTAGATCTTTTGGTGTTACTCCTAAAGTTACAAGCAGTCACTTGTAGGCTCTCAGATTGATAAGGAATTTGTACCGGTTTAAACCTAGATGCTCAATATTAGAATTTCTGGCTCTTTGAAATCCACACTGAAGACGCCTGACATTCGTCCACATTATCTCTAGCTTACTGCTCCAATATTTCAAGCCCACCAAGGAGCACCGCACTCATCTCACTCACCTTTGCAACCGGCCCATATATGATCTGTGTGTTCTGAAGGCAATGCTGATGCTGTTTCTCCGTACATTTAGGCACAATTGTCTCGGTGAATGTCTTGATCTTGCTGTAATCCTTGTCCGTCTATCCCTGGTAGTGACAACCTTCAGAGGAATATGGTCTGTTTTATCCCATTCGTCTAACACATTCTACCTCGACTGGGAAGCAGTAAATGCTGCTTCGTTACATCAAAGTCACTAATGTCTATACTTGAGAAGTAAGTTAGGCTTACGTCCTAAATATCTTTGCTTAAAATCTCCGCATAATTGTTTTTCCAATAATAGTACAAAAAGACTACTATTAAACAAGTAAAAGTGTGCCCAGTTCGGCCGGGTCGAATCTTATATACCCTCCACCATGGATTGCATTTTTTAAGTTCTTTGCTCGATATCTCTTTATAGGCATATAAAGAATAATGGATAAGAATTTCTATGCTATTGGAGCTATATTAGGTTGTGGACCAATAGGGGCTCAAGAAGTAAAATCAGGTTATGGACCGATTCAGACCATATTTGACACGTATGTTGAAGGTCATAGAACAAGTCGTTGTGCAAATTTCAGCCAAATCATGCAAGAAGTGCAATCGGAAGATCGTGGCGGCTACATCAGGCTTAAGTATATTGTATATTGGAGGTCATACAAGAAGTCGTAGTACAAAATTTCAACCAAATCGGATAAGAATTACATTTCTAGAGGGTCAAGAAGTATAATTAGGAGATCATTTCATATGGAAGCTATATCAGAATATGGACCATTTACAATCTCAACCGGCCTACATTTATAAGAAGTAATTGTGTAAAATTTCAAGCAACTGGCTCTACTCCTTCGAAAATTTGCGTGCTTCTTTTCGTGCGGACTAAATCAACTTCAAATATCATGCCGGTGAAGAGCATATACTTTATAAGTTCTCAGCCCAATATTTCGATGTGTTACTAACGCAATGACAAAGTTATTTAACCTCCATCCTATGTTGGAGGGTATAAAAAAAGACACGAAGAAAAGACATTCAATACGAGTGAGTAGTACTTACCATTCCAATCCTGACGCTCCAACATAGACATGGAGGATAAAGATGTCACTACGGGCGGGAACATTGTCGCTGACATATTAAGTACATCTTGGAATATACTTCGGCCGGTGGTGGTGGTGGTTGTAGTATTGCCTTCAGGCATTGTTGCTGCTGCAGCTGCTACTATTGCTGCTGTTGTTGTTGATATTGTTCTAGGGGCTGTCGTTGTTATTGGTACTCGTGTTGTTGTTGTTGTTGTAGATGATAATGATGACGTTGTTGCTGATGATGATGATGATGGTGTGATTGAAGCTAAAGAAGGCATGGAAGTTGTTGACATATAACTTTCTGCCTTTGTCGACGCCGAATCGGATGATGACGATGAAGACGACGACAATGGCGATGGCGACAACATCGACCCTGTTGACGTTGATGGCGTGTAATACTCTGGTGATGGGCTAAATAAGTTTGATGCGGATGATGGTTCCTGCAGCAAACAGTAGTCCGTGCATTGACTTACAGCCAATTTAAGTTCATGTTCCTCTGGGCATTCACGACTGGGACAGGGTGACCACCATACCTTCAAAAACAAAGAGAAAACACAAACATCCGTTAAAAATGGGCAAAAAGTCCAAAAAAGAGCAAACACAAGCAACATTTTGAAAGAAAAGAAAATATCTCAGCAAGTCAGTTGTGAGCAAACAAGTAAAAGTTGATGTTTGCGAAAAGTTTTTAAATATCCGTACGTTGAGAGGTGCAAATGGTGTGGGCGACATTTTCATAACGCAGAAATCATGGAAATATTACACACACAAAATGAACTTCGTAATCGGATGTCAATTACCTTCCAGAATCACTTTACAAGACGAGGGCTTTAGGCCACTAAAGTAAAAAAAGGAAAATTTAAAATAAAAAAGGACTCCTTTAAATATGCCAGTGCTAATATTTTATAAGGAGTTTTTCTGAATATTTTATTCGCTGGTTGACACATTCAACTTTAGTTTAGTGAATAAAAAATCAATAAGGACTCATTTTTAAGTCATATGAATCGCATAAAATTCGATTTTTTATTAATTATGAATTTTCAATTTAAAACCCAGTAAGGAAAAGTAAAAGTCGGGCTGTGCCGACTTTATAATACCCTACACCTACACTATAGGTACAAAGTGGGAGCTATATCTAATTCTGAACCAATTTTGATGCACCTCGGAGCATGTTTTCAGATGGGTTATTAAACAATCCGTATTAAATTTCGAGCAAATATGTTCAAACAGTAATAAATACGGCGGACAAATGACAACATTATTACAAATCTGACGAACATATATATGGGAGCTATATTTAAATCTGAAACGATTTCTAGCAAACTTCTTAGATACTTGTGGTAGTCGTCGGGGGAAGCGCAGTACACAATGTTGACAACATTGGTCAATACATGCGGTTGCAGTGACTGTATGAGTAAAAATCGCGCGATATATTGGGTTGCCTAAAAAGTAATTGCGGATTTTTTGAAAGAAAGTAAATGCATTTTTAATAAAGCTTAGAATGAACTTTAATCAAATATACTTTTTTTCTAAAGAAAGCTAAAAGTAACAGCTGATAACTGACAGAAGAAAGAATGCAATTACAGAGTCACAAGCTGTAAAAAAATTTGTCAACGCCGACTATATGAAAAATCCGCAATTACTTTTTGGGCAACCCAATATATATATATATATGATAGCTATATTTAAATCTGAACCGATGTCTACGAAATTCAACAGCAATATCGAGAGTCATTAGAAAATCTTTCCGACGAATTTCTAGAAAATCGGTTAACAAATGAGCGTTTATTACAATATTTCTAAAAATGGGACGAACATATACACGGGAGCTATATCTAAATCTGAACCGATTTCGAGCAAACTAGATATTGTGGAAGTCGTCGAGGAAAGCGTTGTAAAAAATGTTGGGAAGGTTGGTCAATAAATCCGCTTGCAGTGGCTCTAGCAGTGAAAATCGGGCGATATTTATACACCTCTTATTTTATCTGAGGCCTATGCTGGCGACGTCAGGAAAAAATTCATGTATGGGGGTACTGGTACGGCCTTTCAGATATTTCCCCCCAATGTGGATTTCATATAGGTGCTCTACTCCCAAACTTCTTTCATTTGAGCCTTATATTGATATGGTCGGTAAATAAGTCCGGTATGGGTTTTTTTGGGGTATGGTGCACTAAATTCGTGCTCTAGTTTCAAATACCTTTCATTTCAGCCAAATATTGTAAATTTTCATTCCGCCACCCCTTACGTAGGTTAGCTTAGGTTGAAAAGAGGGTGCAGATATTAATTCGCCCCATGCCACTATGGACATACACCTGAGCCAGTATTGGGCTTGTTATGAGCTCTAAAAACTATAAAGTAACCTCTAAAAAGACAATTTTAAGTTAGGAATTCCGTGCTACTTACAAAATCCTTAATTGTTTTCAATACCACTCCCCAAAGTTGGTTCATGTCTGGTATTGTGTCCCCACCTATGTGCCGGTATCTGTTAGACACGAAAACCGGCCAGTGGCAAAGGAAATACTCCAACGTCTCATCATCTTCCCCGCATGCCATACACATGCTATCACTTACCGATCCAATTTTACATAAATGAGCTCGTAGTCCTATGTGCACCGTTATGATACCAATAGCTATACTGACATCCTTCTTACTTCCTTTCAGTAATAGCCACGTCTTCTCATGATCAGGATCCTCCCACAGGATTTATGCCGTCCTACCGACCGTTTCGCTGTTCCACAATGATGCATGCGCATTCGTCGCCCACTCCCTTAACTCGGACTGCGTCGACCCGAAAGGCTTCGGGTTAGCCAAGTTTATTGACGGCAGTCCTCTGGCCTTCACCGCCAAATCGTCTGCCCTTTCATTTTCTCTTACTCCGTTATGGCCCGGCACCCAAATGATGCGGATTTTCCCATCCTCAGAGAAGACATTAATCTCCTTCTTTCACTGCAAGACCCTCAGACCCCCTTAAGTAAGTATAACAAGTTTCTATTTTTGAGTTATTAAAAACAAAAAAATTTCCCGTAAATCACCCCACCCATCTCCGATTTCTGGCATTTTTGAAAATAGGGTAAGGGAAGGTTCCGCCCATTAAAGTTTGGATGTTAGATCTTGCTTTTGATGGTGAATTAAAGTAGCCAAACCCTTTGCCCCGAAAGTGGACATAAAATTCATACTCCACTGCCAAAAACCACATTTGAGCTACATATTGCTATAGCAGGTATGTATATGTGGTTCAGGGGCAATGTATGAGATGAGTCGTCCCTGAAACACTTGGCTTTAAAACAGATATCATATTTGAGCCCCCTTTTTGCCATAATATACCAATATGTCCAGTTTGAGGGGTATGTGGGGTGGGGCGTCCACCCGCTCACGTAGCCCTTAAAAATATCAGCATCGCGCTCTTATGTTAAATTTCATTTAATTGATGCGTAATTGCAATTGGTTCGGGGGGAGTAGCACGGAATTCCTAATCTTGATATAGCCCCCATATAGACCGATCCGCCGACTTGGGGTCTTAGGCCCATAAAAGCCACATTTATTATCCGATTTTGCTGAAATTTGGGACAGTGAGTTATGTTAGGCCCTTCGACATCCTTCGTCAATTTGGCTCAGAACGGTCCAGATTTGTATAAAGCTGTCATATAGACCAATCCGCCGATTTAGGGTTTTAGGCCCATAAAAGCCACATTTATTATCTGATTTAGCTGAAATTTTGAAACAGTGAATTGTGTTAGGCTCTTCGAAATTTATCTACAACTTGGCCCAAATCGGTCCAGATTTGGATATAGCTGTCATATAGACCGACATCTCAATTTAAAGTCTTGGCTTCATAAAAGGCGCATTTATAATCCGATTTCACTGAAATTTGACACAGTGACTTATGTTAGGCTTTCGACATCTGCGTTGTATATGGTTCAGATCGGTTTATTTTTAGATATAGCTACTAAAAAGACCAATATTTTGTTATACACAATTGAATCTACAACAAGCAGCTACAAAGCGTAGCACCCTTTTCAGACATTCATTTCATAGCCTGAACAGTGATCTTTCTTACACCGTTTAAATCATTCACTTATCTTAATTGGTTCAAAAGATACGATTTTTGCCCCAAAAAAATTGAAATTCTGCCACTGTGCGACGTCTTCATTTCGTTCATGCCGAGTTGATATGATGCCATGTCAAACATTTTGGTTACAATCTTAAAGATTTTCTTTGCAATTTTAAGCATCAATGCAAATGTATGAGATTTTCCATAAACTTTACTTACCTACAACAAAGTTTGCTTAATTAAATTTTCTTTTACACAAGCAAGCACACAAGATTTACATATGCATTTTTATTTATGTAAACTATCAAAATCTCATTTAATGTTTTCTCTTCTACGTCCATTCAATTTTTTTGAAATGAAGCAATAAACGAAAGGATAAACAAAATATTAAAATATGTATATTCGTTTTTTTTTTATTATTTCATTTTTTATACAATGTGTTGGCAAAATTGAATTTTCAAGAACAGCATATAAGAAGGGGACACCTTATTTACACGGTGAAAATTTGCATTGGTTTTCGTGAAGAGCAATTTTTATCCCTTCACAGTAGGTGGGATGTTATATTAATAACAATCTTATATAGAAACTAGCCTTCTGAGAGATGGCTTGTATGTCAGATGAGAATAGTAATCTTTCCTTAATTGAATATGCGATTCTCATCTGAGATATCTTTACTATTCGCCGTAAGCCAATTTAATCTGGAATGAAGTTTACCACAAGAATCCTAGCCTCCCAACTAGCAAAAAACAATCAGACAACTAAAAAGGCATTAAGTTCGGCCGGGCCGAACTTTGGATACCCACCACCTCGGGTATATATGTAAATCCACTTTCGTCACAATCCGGTGAAAATGGGATAACTCCAATTCGACACAGATATTATTTACACGGTGAAAAATTTGCATTGGTTTTCGTGTAGAGCAATTTTTATCCCTTCACAGTAGGTGGGATGTTATATTAATAACAATCTTATATAGAAACTAGCCTTCTGAGAGATGGCTTGTATGTCAGATGAGAATAGTAATCTTTCCTTAATTGAATATGCGATTCTCATCTGAGATATCTTTACTATTCGCCGTAAGCCAATTTAATCTGGAATGAAGTTTACCACAAGAATCCTAGCCTCCCAACTAGCAAAAAACAATCAGACAAGTAAAAAGGCATTAAGTTCGGCCGGGCCGAACTTTGGATACCCTCCACCTCGGGTATATATGTAAATCCACTTTCGTCACAATCCGGTGAAAATGGGATAACTCCAATTCGACACTCCAATTCAATCCCATGGCAGCCGGTTGTATGTACCGGATTGACCCGATGAATTCCTTCATCGGCAAGGGCTGCCGCCTCAGTGTACCACACTCTGCTACTACTACAGATATTGAGTGGTCTAATATATATGTCACTATTGTAGAACAAAACATTGGTCTTTTTGGCAGATATATCCAATTATAAACTGAGATGAACCATATAAAGGTCGGATATCGTGAGGCTCAGAAAAACTCACTGTTTCAAATTTTACCGAAATCGGTTAAAAAATAAAGCTTTTATGGGCTTCAGACCCCTTAGCGGCAGATCGGTCTATATGGCAACTATATCTAAATATGGTCCTATCTGAACCATATTTGGGTCGAATGCTGGGAGGCTTAGAACTACGCACTATTCCAAATTTCAGTAAATTCGAATAAAAATAAAGCTTTTATGGGCTTCAGACCCTTTATCGGGAGATCAGTCTATATGGCAGCTATATCTAAATATAGTCCGATCAGAACCATATTTAGGTCGTATATTGGGAGGTCTTAACCTACTCACTATTTCAAATTTTACCGAAATCGGTTAAAAAATAAAGCTTTTATGGGCTTCAGACCCTTTATCGGCAGATCGGTCTATATAGCAGCTATATCCAAACATAGTCCGATCTGAACCATATTTAGGTCAGATTTCGGGAGGTCTTAACCTACTCACTATTTCAAATTTTACCGAAATCGGTTAAAAAATAAAGATTTTATGGGCTTCAGACCCCTTATCGGTAGATCGGTATATATGGCAGCTATATCTAAATATAGTCCGATCTGTAACATTTTTGGGTCGGATGTTGGGAGGCATTGAACTACGCACTATTCCAAATTTCAACGAATTCGGATAAAAAAAAAAACTTTTATGGCCTTCGGTACGACATTTATCGGGAGATCGGTCTATATGGCAGCTATATCTAAAAAAAAGTCCGATCTGAACCATATTTAGGTCAGATGTCGGAAGGCTTAAAATAACCAACTGTTTTAAATTTCAGCGAAATCGGGTAATAAATAAAGCTTTTATGGGCTTCAGACCCTTTATCGGGAGATCGGTCTATATGACAGCTATATCTAAATATAGTCCGATCTGTACCATATTTGGGACGGATGTTGGGAAGCTTAAAACTGCGCACTGTTCTTAATTTCAGCGAAATCGGATAAAAAATAAAGCTTTTATGGCCTTCAGACCCTTTATCCGGAGATCGGTCTATATATTGGGTTGCCCAAAAAGTAATTGCGGATTTTTAAAAAGAAAGTAAATGCATTTTCAATAAAACTTAGAATGAAACTTAATCAAATCCACCTTTTTTTAAACTTTTTTTCTAAAGCAAGCTAAAAGTAACAGCTGATAACTGACAGAAGAAAGAATGAAATTACAGAGTCACAAGCTGTGAAAAAATTTGTCAACGCCGACTATATGAAAAATCCCCAATTACTTTTTGGGCAACCCAATAGCTATATCCAAATATGGTCCGATTTGGCCTGTTCAAGAACTTAACCAGCATGCATCAATAAAATGTATCTGTGCCAAATTTTAGCTCAATATCTCAACTTTTGGAAAATGGCGCGAAATCCGTACTTGGGTACCGGAAGCCTCCTCCAAGAAACCCATGGTACGACCAAGAGTGTCGAGATGCTGCTGAAGCCAAGAATGCGGCATATAGAGCAACCCTGCAATCAGTAGCAATGCGCCAGATGAAGAAGAGGTATCGGGAGGAAAGGAGAGAGGAGAAACGTCTTTTCCGCAGAAAGAAAAAGGAAATGGAAAGACGTGAGTGTGAGCGAATTGAGATGTACAGGAGTCAGAATTAAGTCCGGAAATTCTACCAAAGAATTAAACATCAAACAGATGGCTTTGGTGCAGGCACATTCTCCTGCAGAGACAAAGAAGGAAATCTGGTAACTGACACAGATAACATGCTGAGGACATGGAAAGAACATTTTACCCAACTGCTAGTGTCCGATGTTGGCGGCGAAGAGGATACCGCAGAACCAATCCCTGATGATGGTATAGAATGTTTACCTCCTACTCAGAATGAGGTCCAAGTAGCAGTAACTCGACTAAAGAACAACAAGGCAGCAGGAGCCGACGGGTTACCCGCTGAACTATTTAAGACCGGAGGCGACACGCTGATAAGGCGTATGCATCAGCTTATTTGCGCAATCTGACTAGAAGAACGCATACCCGATGATTGGAACCTCAGCATACTATGTGCCGTACACAAGAAAGGAGACAAGTCGGAATGGGCCAATTACAGAGGAATAAGTCTCCTCCCCATCGCATACAAGATACTCTCGAGCGTACTGTGTGAAAGATTAAAACCTAAAGTCAGTGAGATAATTGGGCCCAATCAATGCGGCTTTAGACCTGGCAAATCCACCCTAGACCAGATATGCACACTGCACCAAATCCTGGAAAAGACCCGAGAAGGACAAATCAACACCTACCATCTCTTTGTTGACTACAAAGCCGCCTTCGATACTTCTTTATGTTCATAGGAATTTCAAGTCATGTCTGAGTTTGGTATCCCAGCAAAATTAATAAGACTCTGCAGGATGACACTTGCTGATACGCGTTCCTCAGTAAGAATAGGAAAGAATCTCTCCGAACCATTTAATACCAAACGAGGTTTCAGACAAGGAGACAGCCTATCCTGTGATCTCTTTAATATCCTACTGGGGAACCAGAACCATATTTAGGTCGGATATTGGGAAGTCTTAACCTACTCACTATTTCAAATTTTACCGAAATCGGTTAAAAAATAAAGCTTTTATGGGCTTCAGACCCTTTATCGGCAGATCGGTCTATATAGCAGCTATATCCAAACATAGTCCGATCTGAACCATATTTAGGTCAGATTTCGGGAAGTTTAAAATAACCCACTTTTGCAAATTTTACCGAAATCGGTTAAAAAATAAAGATTTTATGAGCTTCAGACCCCTTATCGGTAGATCGGTATATATGGCAGCTATATCTTAATATAGTCCGATCTGTAACATTTTTGGGTCGGATGTTGGGAGGCATTGAACTACGCACTATTCCAAATTTCAACGAATTCGGATAAAAAAAAAAACTTTTATGGCCTTCGGTACGACATTTATCGGGAGATCGGTCTATATGGCAGCTATATCTAAAAAAAAGTCCGATCTGAACCATATTTAGGTCTTTGTTGACTACAAAGCCGCCTTCGATACTTATTTATGTTCATAGGTATTTCAAGTCATGTCTGAGTTTGGTATCCCAGCAAAATTATTAAGACTCTGCAGGATGACACTTGCTGATACGCGTTCCTCAGTAAGAATAGGAAAGAATCTCTCCGAGTCACTTAATACCAAACGAGGTTTCAGACAAGGAGACAGCCTATCCTGTGATCTCTTTAATATCCTGCTGGAGAAGATTATACGACATGCAGATGTGAATAGATATGGCACACTTATCACAAGAGAGCACTTGCTACTCGCCTATGCCGACGACATCGATATCATAGGTCGGTCACCGGAAGTAGCAACTGCAGCGTTTGAAAGAATCGAAAGAGAGTCGGTGAAAATGGGTCTGGCAGTAAATGGAGATAAGACGAAATGGATGGTTTCATCTCCCAAAAAGCCTTGCACAACCGAGCAGATAAATAAAATGGAGAAAGTTGAGAACCAGAACTTTGAGACAGTCAGTAACTTTATCTACATCGGCACCGCCGTAACCGAAACGAATGACACCAGTTTTGAGATTAAGCGAAGAATAATACTGGCAAACAGATGCTACTTTGGACTAAGTAGGCAGTTTAGAAACAAGGCCACCTCTCGACAGACGAGGATTACATTATACAAGACACTAATACTACCCGTGCTGTTATATGGTTCTGAAGCATGGGTACTTGTGAAAGCAGATGAGGCAGCGATTGGAGTATTTGGGAGAAAGATTCTTCGTAAAATATATGGACCAGTTTGCGTTAACGGAGAATATAGGCGACTTATAAACTACGAGCTGTATGACGACAATAGCATAGTTACACGCATCAAAATACAACGGCTGCGTTGGCTAGGTCATGTTGTCAGAATGAAGAAGCTTCAGCAAAGAAGTCTTTTAAAGGCAAACACGGTGGTACACGCAAACCGGGAAGACCAAAAGCCCGATGGAAAGATTAAGTGGTGGGAGACACCTTGAAACTTGGTGTCAGAGATTTTAGAATGAGCGCAGAAGATCGATGCACTGGGAACGCTATTCTACGTTCGGCTAGTGGAACAAATATTCTGTCATAGCCAAGTAAAGTAAATCTCAATTTTTGAAGGCTCTAGAGTGATTACAACAGACGGACGGACAGACACACGGACATCGTTAAATCGTCTTAGAATTTTACGACGATCCGAAATATATATACTTTGTAAGGTCAGAAATTGATATTTCGATGTGTTGCAAACGGAATGACTAAGTGAATATTCCCCCTATCCTACGGTGGTGGGTATAAAAAGGGGCAAAGTGTAAGTTGCTGTGGCTCAGACTGGCACAAAATTCATATGTTATCATACGTCACTTAGGATTTTTGATATTTTATTAACATAAATATCAGTTTTCTCGATTTTTCACCTTCTCAGATGTTGTCCGTAAAGAAAAATATGAGAATCATCCATTGTCGAAATGACTTCTTTCTTCTCAGTGTAATTGAGCCACTGCAACCCAACAACATTTCATTTTTTCTATTATCCCTTCGGTTACTCCTTTGGCTGGACAACAGAACAAAGAAATACAACCATGCTTATAGCCAGGGAAAACGAACAGCAAAGGATACATAGCAGATGGGTGGTGTGGTTGAAGTTAGAGTCCCCAAGAAATACCCACTTGAGATAAGAAGGAAAAAGCTATGAAAGTGACAGATTTTGGTATCTTGCAATACCATCTACGACAATGGAGAAAAGTAAACGAAAAATTTCAACCACACTGTTTGCCACACAATCACACTTTCTAGCATCCCACCTCTCACTTCCACAGTTACACATATGAAAAATTGACACAATTGGCGCAAGTTTAGTTGGGGGACAAGGCAAATTATCCTATACGCATATGCACAATGAATAGTTTAGGTGTTGTAGCTGATGGAGCTACAGTTCCTTACCAGTGTAAGTGTTGGAGTGAGTGTGATTGTGCGCTGGAAGGGTATGCCATTCCGGCGTATACGATATACCCTAGAGTCCTATTACCAAGGGATTGTCCTTTAACGACAACTATGGCCATAATAGTATAGACCCAAGCAGACGCATAAGATAAACGAGGCTGATTCAAAAAGTTTAGAAAAAAAGACCTAGTACAAGATTATCGACTGGTTATTGGTGGTTATCCCCTTTTAATGCTGTCGTTGTTTGTGAGGTATTGTATCATTTGGTATGGCAGCCATGTAAAAACTTCTCCCCAAAAAAGTGTCGCATTGCGGCACACCTTTCGGACTTGGCTATAAAAAGGAGGCCGTCAATCATTGAGTTTAAACTTGAATCAGACAGCACTCATTGATATAGGAGAAATTTGCCCCTGTTCCTTAATGGAATGTTCAAGGGCAAATTTTAATTTTTATCTCATCCTCTAGGAGCCCTTCATGGCATTTTCGTTCGTCCTTAAGTGTCGAAGACGCAATCCCTTCCCAATATTTCATATGTGGCTATGGTAATGGCAAAGATTTCCGCCAGCCTCACTGACATACCAAATTCGAATGTCGCGGAGTAGACTCCCAAACCCACTTTGAATCCATCCGTGAGGACTGAGGTGTTCGCCTTCTTAAACACTACAACCGTCTCCGGTTGTTGACGGTCGTTTCTACCGACCTTCCTTTGAGAGATACCTGATGACCCCAACCCACTAAAGTTCCGCGGTTTCAGTTCCTCTTTTACTTTCAGGTCTATCAGCCCTTCCAGGGTTATAATCCTTCGCCTTTCTGTGCTAATTTTTCCCACTTTGGGGACAAAAACCACACTCACCTCTCTCAATGCCCTTGCTATGTAGGAAAATATCAGGCTCCCTCATGATAGAGTAACTCCAATGTACTCTGGCGGTGGCATCGAAAAGATTCCATTCGGTCCTGCCGATTTAAATGGCTAGAAAGAGAGAATCGCCCACTAGTTTCCTTCTTCTTGTCTATTATGTCCCCAATAAAGTCTCCGTTGATGAAGTTTCTGTGGATACAGAGATCTTTTGATTGCGATCCTATCCAGGCTGCTTGTGAAATGTGTCTCCACGGGCTACTGGTTGCTCTTGGTGTTAGTTCCGTCCTCCCTTCTCAGAGAACTCGGCGTGTTGGGAGAGCACTTTTCTAAACCTAGATGCCTTACCAGTGCCTTCCAATTCTCCACAGAATATCGCGAAAGATCTTATCTTCACTATTCGTGTCTGATCTTGAACCTGCCCAGGGCTCCCCAATATTCCTCCTAGCCCTCTGCCGGTTATTCTCTGCAAGGTGTAAGTAGCGTAACCAAGATGACTCACTAGTGCCTTCCAATTCTCCTCAGCATTTCAGCAAGGAATTCCTTTTCGCTCATTTTGTCTTATCCCAGCCCACGGCCGTGATTTCTTTCGTCGAATATCTGTTTTGCCGGAGGGAGGTCAATATCTTGCAATGGATGGCGGTTGTTCTCCAAGGACAACATTCAACCAGTGGCTATTCACCGCTCTGCATGAATTTTGTTAAGACTCACTTTATATGCTGTTTGATCTAGCTCTAGATCATATAGATCCACCTTAAGGCTTCTGGGCGGAGAATACCTATCCACAAGATGATGACGATTTGGATGGTCTCTGCGATAACAGTCCAGGAGGTATTGCTTAGACAGCATATAGTTATGTTTTCGCACTTTGTCTCCTGATAGAGGTGGTCCCCGTGAGAACTGAGGAGTCAGCCCGACGCCGCTTGAAGATCGGCGTTCCGATAGATCTGAATATTATTATTCTATTATTAGGGAACTCCCTGCTTCTGTCTACGGTGCTTCGACTTCTTATCCCTAAATTCCACAAATGACTGGCGACCACACAGATAAATCGCAACCCAGCGTTTCAGGCCTGGCTGGAGGGACATGTTGGCGATGCCTCAAATAATTTTTTATGGCTGACCGTGTCGAATGCCTTCGATAGGTCCAGTGGCACTAGGACCGTTCTATCACATGGTCAAGGCAGATTGAAACCACAGCAAATGTATGCGGTGATGGCATGCAAACCAGTTGTTGTGATATGCCGTCTTCGAAATCCATGCTGATGCTCGGCGAAGGGAAATTTTCCTACGAGCCTCGGGAGGAGTAGTGCCTCAAGCGTCTTGACTACCAGTAAGAGAAAGGAGATCGGTGTATACGACTTCTCCAAGCTTGGGTCCTTTCCAGACTTCAGCAGCGGGATCACTCTGCCCATTTTCTAGACATAGGGAACTTATAAGGTACTAAACTCCAGGTAGATCCAGATTCTGTCGGGCCCAACGCCTTGGATGTTTTGGTGCCACAGATGGCATACGAAACTTCGTCCACGGTAAATGGTGATGGCTATCCATCGGCTCGGAGACCACGGATTCGACGAATGGCTCTCCTACTTCCCCTGTCACTCTCGGGATGCACAATAAATTGATGGTTGAACAACCTGGCGCATCTCTTCGGATCAATCACGGTTACATCGCCAAAGTGACTGAGGTCCTCTCATCCCGTCTACTCCCGGGGTTCGGGAGTTACTTAACAGTAGACCACAGCTTGCCTAAACCGATGCTTAAGTTACATTGCTCAAAGTGTTCCAGCCACAAATTTCTCCTATGTTCTTTGACTACCCTGTTTATACAGCTTGCTGATTCTGGGGTTAGTGGGGTCCATAACACAAATCCCATCACGCTGGTCTGCGAGTACCACTGCTTTTGACGGGAAATTGGGCCGCACTTGGGGTATTCGACCGGCTGGTATAAAGCCAGCGGCTGCTGCGTTAATTATGTATCGGAATTTCCTCTCGGCAACTTGCATATTCGAGGGGGGGGGCCTCGGATGTTATGAAGTCGGGTGGTCGCTCAATGGTCAGCATTATGAGGAGGTGGTCTGAACTCAAATAAATGAAGGCTTGCCAGGTTACGTCACAGATCAGGGAATGCAATGGATATGTCTGGCGAGCTGCTACACCTCATCGTAATCCTAGCGGGAGCATCTACATTCACCATGCAATCTACACTGCCAAAGCTATGCCCCGCTGTTCGTTATCTAGGGGAGAATGTCATGGAACGTGATGTCCATTAAAGTCTTCTAGAACCAGATGATTATCGACAGATAGTAGCCCACTTATGTCTGCCTTGCAAGCCTGACCATTAATTGGGTCACAGCCAGCAACCGGCGGTATGTACTCGTTGTATAGCTCTATCTCGGCAGTACAGGACCTGACTCCTATTCCCATGCACTCCATGTAGGGGTCACTAGCACCAGGTGCAGACGAGATGGGTCTATACTGCACGGAGCGGTATATCACGAAGGTCAATCCTCCAACTCCGTTCCATAAACGATTCTTACGTAGCACATTTTATGCGTGACTATTGTGCAAGCTGAGGGTGTTGCTCAGCTTTGTCTCCTGGATCGCCGCAACAAATATTTTCCGACCTCCGACTCATAAAATCCACTATCTCGTCGATCTTGCCTCTCAGACCATTGCAATTCAATTGCAAACAAGACACACTTCCGGGCACTGGCCTGGCAATATTGAGGCTGGGATGCTGCTGTTGCGTATATTGCCGCACGGCAGAGATCGGGGGGTCGCATAGTCCGATGACGATGACGCTGGTGACGCACTGCAGTCTATGTTCGCACAACACCTTGCAACATATTCAGTTTGACTATACTCCTGTAGTGACGTAAGGCCAGATCAAGATCGGAAATGTACTCACACTATGCACCGGTTACACCTCACCGACAACAAACGATGATGGAGGCGGTTCTGGCAAACCGAACAGAACCAGGGTCAGTGGTTCTTTTCCATCCCGGCATGGACCAAAAGCGAGCAGGGAGAAAACACTCCGGGATATGCCTCTCCCATGACGAAAAAAGAACGAACACGTACACTGAAGCAGCAGCTCTTGCCGATGAAAATTCCATCTGGTCAATCCGGTGCGTACAACCGGCTGCCATGGGTTTGCCTCCTTGTTCTTCGGCATAGTGGTAAAATTCTATTAGAACTCAGCATGACTATACCCACCTCTTTAATTTTCATGTGAACATTATTCTAGGTTCAATAATGCAACAGCAAAACTAAGCATTCAAATCATTGTAGCAAAATCGGAAGGAACAAAAGATATGAAAGGATATACAGCAATATAAACTCTCACACACACACACACTCAACAAATGTTCCCAAACCCAAATCATAGTGTCTGTGTTTAACCAAAGTGAATGGTAGTGTGGCATTGTATGTTGGCCAAATATTGAAAGGGAAAGGGAGAAAATATGAATTGAATGTAACATTATCACGTTCTTGCTGTAAGTGTGTGTGTGTCTGTGACCATAATGTGTACGTGTGTATATCCAAGTCTTTTGCATTAACGTCCGAAAGTGTTATTATTACACAGATGTAAGGTGTGAGTGTGTTTGCGCTCACATCATCATGTATATGATTTAAGAAAGCTTCGCTGGGCTTCAGGCTCAAACTGTATGGATGTGTGCATGTGTGTGAGAGAGGGAGTGTGAGAATACGTGTGAATGGGCTGCTTGCCAAACGTAGACTGGGTATAATGTATTGAGTCCATATTTTATTATTGGCACAAAAGATAATATCAGTTATCCACTCCATTCGCTTTTCATACAGATTTATGTTGTGTGTATTCGCTCATAAGTTTGTATATGTAACGTAAAAGGCATACATTTTTGTGTGCCAGTGGTGGATGCCAATCTGCATAGCATAAACCGATACATTAACAAAAAACCACGTACAGGCACACATTCGTTTAGAACCACATATATAATGAGTTAAGAAGAAGGTATTATTATTTCACTTATAATGGCTAAATTAGATTTTCTTAGATTTCGTGTTTGAACCCCGTTTTTAGGGCACACTTTATGGGAAGGTTGTTATAAAGAATCGTTTACAATATTGACATTATTTTATATATATGAAGGGAGGAAATGTGAAGAAAGAAACTCAATTCCTTAATAAAACAAGTAAAGGGACATTAAGTTCAGCCGGACCGACCTTTGCATACCCACCACCTCTGGTATATATAAACAACATTTCTTTAAAATTTGGTGAAAAATGCATGATTCTGAACCTATGGCAGCTATATAGAAGTATGATCCGACCTGAACCAAACTTGCCACGGACGTCGAAAGGCAGAACACATCTCCCTGTGCGAAATTGGACAAAAAATGCAGCTATTATCGGCCAGAGACCTTAAATCGAGAGATCAGTCTATATGAGAGCTATACTAAGATAAAAATCGATTTGAATATTCGGCACCAACGCTGAGGATCTTAGCGCAAATCGTTGCGCCAACTTTTAGCCCAATCGACTAATAAATGCAGCTTTTATGAACATAAGATCCTTAACCGGGAGGTCGGACCATATGGGGGCTATATCAAGATATATACTGATACGTACCATACTAAGCACGGATGTCGAGCATACCAGCACAAGTCATTGTGCCAAATTTTAGGAAAATCGAGCAATAATTGTAGCCTTTTATAGGTCTAGGACCCATGAAGATTGGAGATTGGTCAATATGGGACTGTATTACGATACAGATCGATCTGGATTATATTTATATATATATAGCCCCTTTTCGAACTTAGCCTGCCTATGGACCAATATCTTCGTTTTTAATGACTCCAAAGTGATTTCAACAGGCAGACGGACGGACGGACATGGCTAGATCGTTTTGAACTTTTACGAGGACCAAGAAAAAAATACCATATAAGGTCGGAAATTAACATTTCGATGTATTGTAAATGGTATGGCATTCTTTGGTGGTGGGTATAAACACAAGTCAAAATGTGTTAAGTTCGGTTGTGCCAACCATTGGATGCCTATGGATATGTCAATCATCCTACTACTAAACTAAATTTTCCATTGACATTCCACTAAACAACAGGGGATACTGTTCTCATATCAACAAGTTCAGTCCGATTAAAGTTTAAGATCAATGATAAAGGGCCTCCTTTTTTGTGCCGAATCGAAACAGAGTGCCGCATAGCGACACCACTCGGTAGAGAAGTTTCAATGTCAGAATACTTCACAACTGTAGCCAGCATTAGTAAAGGGATAACCACCGCTGAAATCTTTTATACCCACCACCATAGGATGGGGGAGTGCTTATCTAGGCATTCCGTTTGTAACACCTCAAAATATTGATCTGCGACCCCATAAAGTATATATATTCCGAATCGTCTCGACATTCTCGGTCTATCTGGCCGTGTCCATCCGTCCGTCTGTCGAACACGTAAAGCTGGCTGCTTGAAACTTTGCACAGACACTTCCTATCGATGTAGGTCGTTGGGGATTGGAAATGGGTTATATCGATTCAGATTTGAATATAGCCCCCATTTAACCCAATTCCCGGATTTGACTTCTTGAGCCTCTAGAAGCCTAAATTTTCAGCCGATTTGGCTTAAATTTGGAACAAAGACTTGTGTTATGACTTCCAACATCCATGCCAAATATGATACGAATGGGTCTATAAACATATATAGTCCCCATATAACCCGATTCCCGGATTTGACTTGATTGAAACATCAATTTTCACCTGATTTGGCTGAAATTTGGCTTAAAACCCTTTCATATGACTTACAACATCGATGCCAAGTTTTATCCGAATAGGTCCTTTAAGGGGACGGCATCTAAATATTCTCTGTAGGAAGGATAACAATGTGTTGTCCAAAGCATATCAAGGCACAAAATCGAGGGAAATCAACGAAAAATACGAGAAACTTGATGTTCCATGGAACTTGTGGAGACAAAAAAAAAATAGGAACAAAGAGGTTGATAATGTTCGGATACTATGATAAAAGTAGCCTTAAAGATCTTCTAACCACAGAGGCATATACTCCGAAGGTCCAACAAGAGGTAAAGGTAATGTGCATATACATAAAAATCGGTTTCAATCACGAAATTAATTGATACAATTAAGTTTTTAATTGAAACTGATTCAATCATGAAAATGAGAATATCAATCACCGTTTTTAACAAAGTAATTGAAAAAATGTTCAAAAAATTGATTTTTGAATTAAAAAAATTAATGAAATTTTCAATTAATTTTTTAGTTGGATCAATAAAAAAAATTTTAAATTTTTGAAATTGTGAATTAATTTGTTAATTCATCCAATTAAAAAATTATTGAAATTTTTTAAAATTCCAATTAATTTCTATATTTAATACCCAGATGTGAACCTTGAACATGAAGTAGAGATGCGTTGTTTGAGCAATGGTCCGTTCATTTGATTCAATTAATTTTTTAATTGAAAATGGCAAAAATATCACAAAACTTTCAATCACGACTGTAATTGAAAAAAAATCATATTCAATGAAAAAATTATTGAATCAATTAATTTTATAATTGAAAACGGCTTTATTTTCAATTAAATTTTTAATTGAAAAATTGTTTGCGACTTTTTTCTGTGTACCCTGCATGGTAAGTTATGCGGCACCAGAGGCATACAGGCCTATTAGCCTTACGTCCTACACAAAATCATGGAGAATAGAGCGAACACTATGATAAAGAGTGGGACACCCAGCAATTTACTTAGATGCAAATGGCATGCTTACATCCAAGGGCATTGGATGGAGACTGTCCCTCACGGGGTTGTACATAATGTAAAAATTACTACGATGGCATTATGAAGGCGCTGGCAGTGAATTAATGACGAGAGGCCTTTAAGAGGCCATATGAGGAATGACAAAATGATCCAACCCTTAGCTAGGACCGAATAAACTGTGGGAAGGGCGTTGGGTGGAGACCGCCCTTAACGAGGTTGCGCATAAGGGATAAACCCATGGTAAGGGATAAACTGTGAGTCCCATGACAAAATAAAAATGGTGACCGTCATAAATAGCCTGCTACTAATGCAATCCTTAGACCAGTAGTGGCTGGATCTTGTCTTAAGAGACTTAATAAGCCACATATTGAAGAACAGGTGGGTAAATTATGGCTCCGATAACAAATACATAAGGTAAGGAGTGGCACAGAGCTACTCCAAGGGCATTCTATCGCCATCCTTATGGACGTACTACGGATCCAATCTGAAGAGGAATTTCAAGTTGCCTGCTATGTAGATAAGGCTATAATACTTTAAGCCGCGAAAGAAGCCGAAAGGATCTTGGAGATACCAAAAGACTGGCTAGAACGAGGGGTCTAATTGTTAATCTAGAGAAGCCTAAAATCTGCATATTAACGAGGAAGACGAAGGTGGGTCATTTCAAGGCGTCACTTTTCCTCAATAGTTTTCTATATCCGACAAGGTTTAATACTGGGGAGTAGTTTTAGATAGGAAAGTGAACTGGAGTTGTCACATCCAGGCGCGTACTAAGAAGTCCCGCAGATATAGATTGTTCACGGGCTCTATAGTAGCGTGATGAGACCATTACTTACTTACTCATTGGTAGTATGTATGGTAGGCAGCCATGGATAAAAGGTGCACCATAAGGACACTATGAAGGTGTTGTATTGGTATAGACAATGGCAATGAAAACAACGCCTTCTAGGGTACTGAAGACAATATGCCCGACCCATACACTGGCAGATTATGACTCAAAGTGGTTGCGTAGCAACTAAAACGATAGATCACAAATGGAGTGTAAGAAGGAGAAAAACACCTTATCTGAGTTGATGAGCGCACATATAGGACTGTGAACAATGAAATGGTCGAAAGGACGAAAAAAAGAAGTAGAAGCGTGCTAAGTTCAGCCGGACCGAATCTTATATACCCTCCACCATGGATCGCATTTGTCGCGTTCTTTTCCCGGCATCTCTTCTTAGCAAAAAAAAGGATAAAAGAAAAGATTTGCTCTGCTATTAGACAGATATCAAAATATAGTCCGGTTCGGACCACAATTAAATTATATGTTGGAGACCTGTGTAAAATGTCAGCCAATTGGAGTAAGAATTGCGCCCTTTGAGGGCTCAAAAAGTAAAATAGAGATATCGATTTATATGGGAGCTGTATCAGGCTAAAGACTGATTCAGACCATAATAAACACGTATGTTGATGGTCATGAGAGGATCCGTCGTACAGGCAAATCGGATAATATTTGCGACCTCTAGAGGCTGAAGAAATTAAGATCCCAGATCGGTTTATATGACAGTTATATCAGTTGGATATCATAACAAAATACTTCGTACAAAATTTCATTCAAATCGGATAAGAATTGCGCCCTATATTGGCTCAAGAAGTCAAGACCCAAGATCGGTTTATATGACAGCTATATCAGGTTATGGATCGATTTAAACCTAACTTAGTACAGTTGTTGGAAGACATAGCGAAATACGTCGTGCAAAATTTCATTCCAATCAGATAAGATTTGCGCCCTCTAGAGGCTCAAGAAGTCAAGACCCAAGATAGGTTTATATGGCAGCATATGAGGTTATGGATCGATTTGAACCATACTTGGCACAGTTATTGGATATCATAACGAAACACGTGGTGCAAAATTTCATACCAATCGGATAATAATTGCGCCCTCCAGAGGCGCAAACATGGCCCGATATGGCCCATTTACAATCCCAACCGACCTACACTAATAAGAAGTATTTGTGCAAAATTTCAAGCGACTAGCTTTACTCCTTCGAAGGTTAGCGTGCTTTCGACAGACAGGCGGACGGACGGACGAACATGGCTAGATCGACATAAAATGTCACGACGATCAAGAATATATCTACTTTATGGGGTCTCAGACGAATACTTCGATATTTACCCCCATCCTATAGAGAGATTGGATCGTAGCAGAACACAGCAAATATTTACTAAGGTGTAGTAACAAGTAAAAGCGTGATAAGTTCGGCCGAGCCAAATCTTATATACCCTCCACCATTCGTTTCCCAGTTATAATAGATAAACATTGCCATGCTATTGGAGCCATATCAGGTTATGGATCGATTTAAACCATACTTAGCACAGAAGTCACAACAAAACACCTTAAGCAAAATCTCAGACGAATCGGATAGACGAATAGAGGCTGAAGAAGTTAAGATCCGAGATTGGTTAATATTGCAGCAAAAAACACCCCAGACAATTCGGATAAAAATAGCGCTCTCCAGAAGCTGAAGAAATCAAGATCCCAAATCGTTTTATATGACAGCTATATCATAACATGGACCGATATGTCCCATTTACAATCCCAATCGACCTACACTGATAGGAAGTATATGTGCAAAATTTCAAGCACCTATCATTACTCCTCTGAAGTTGGCGTGCTTTCCACAGATTGACAGACGGATGGTCAGATGGCTAGAACGACTTAAAATGTCATTGCGGTCTTAGACCAATACTTCGATGTGTTACAAACGGAATAGCGAAGTAAGTATACCCCCATCGAATGGTGGAGAGTATAAAAAGACAATCAGAATAGCTTTCGCCATCATTACGGTACAAATATGACTACGCATTTATAAAGAAGAGTTGCAGAAGTTATAGCGTGTGAGCAAAATGAAGCGACGTTGGAGATTTTCCTCTGCCTTTTACGAGCTTTCACAGATACCGACACTTAAGCATTGGTACTACACCAGAGTCGAACCTTCTTAGCATCATAGAATGGAATTTTCTATGAAAATTCGATCAGTTTTGTGGACCTTTAATTCCATTTTCTTCTTTTCGTACCACTGTATCCCTTGTCTCTTTAAAAATGCTCTTTGTCAACCTCCTCACATAATTGGTTGGCGTTCTGCAGCATCGACCATAATGTGTGTGCACTGCATTAAAGCCATTACATTTGCATTTCCATCGTCCTTCTCAGCCAGCTTTTACTCATTATTATCATTTTTCTGACGACTTTCAATATGCGGTCTCTTTGCAGTATTCGTTGTCAACCAGAAACCCTTCTTTTCCATGCTGTCTTCCTTGCTTCCATCTTAGCTCGGCTACCATGTTTTGCATCCATGGCTTCAAGTACGACCATAGACTGTGCTCATATTTCATTGCTTTTTCATTTGAGCAATTTAGTTTTAATGTTTCATTGATAATGTCCCTCCTCTTCCATGGCTACCAGCACTCAAGTTAAGATCCAACGATAGCAAGGACTGCCGTTTGTTGCATTAACTTCGTCCAAAGGATGTTGGCTGGGTTGGGCTTAATGCAGTGGTGATGTGAAAATTAATTTATTGAACTGAAGTGGAAATTTCATTATTTTGCATAAATGATAGATCCTTGAGGAAGACACGCAGTGGATGTTTACACCATGTAAATGAGTTATCTATACTTCAGACAATATTGAAGAAATTCTCCATGCAAAAGGAAGAAAGATAAATTGTCTGTCTATCAGAGTATGAGCATAGTACAATGGTTGCATGTATGTTTCAATCAATATCCTTTGACATTGTTGGAATTTAATGTGGCAATGTTTAGTTCATAATACATCATGATTTTCATAATCACATATTTATTATGTAACAGTGAGATAGGAAAAAAAATGGGAAAAGAAAAGAAAGGAAAAATTTTGTTACGAGGGTAGCCTTTTATATTTCGGGATTGGACAACCCTTGTGTTGCAATCTGCCAATTGGCAGCTCTATCGTAAAGCTTGACATATTTGCGGTTATACGTACTCAGAACGTTTTAACATGCGAGCGCTATTTGTGTTATTTACAGTAACTTTTGATTCATATCACCCAAAAAATTGAATTAAATCGTGAACATTTTCGTTCGATTATTTGTTACAACTTTCGGCATGGATTAACTCAACAACAGTGCATCGATGAACTTAATTCAATTTTTGGCAATGAAGCTCCATCAAGGACGATTTGATCAGTCATCCGCCATATAGTCCTGACATGTAAAAAATAAAATGAGAGGTCAAAGTTTATTGACAACTGAAGAATGCATGTTTTGGAGATATCTCAATAAAAAAATGCAAAAATGCTTCGACAATTGGTCCAAACGCATGCAAAAGTGTATAGATCTTAATGGGGAATATTTTGAAAATCAATAAAGCGATTTCCGAGGGTTAATATTTCTTTTTGTGTTCTCTAATCCCGAAATATAAAAGGCAACCCTCGTATTAAACCTTCCACCTTAGCATGGGGTATACTTATTTCGTTATTCCATTTGTAATACCTCGAAATATTCGTCTAAGACATCATAAAGCATATATTGTCTTGATCGTCATGATGTTTTAAGTCGATCTAGCCATGTCCGTTCGTCGCTCCGTCCGTCCGTCTGTCTCACGAAACCACGCTAACTTTCGAAGGAGTGAAGCTGGGCTCTTGAAATTTTTCACAAATACTTCCTATCAGTGCAGGTCGGTTGGAATTGTAAAAGGCCAATATCGATCCCTATTTTGATATAGCTGCCATATAAGCCGATCTTAGATATTGACTTCTAGAGCCACTAGAGGGCACAATTCTTATTCAATTTCGCAGAAATTTAATATGAGGGTGAAATCGGTTCATAAACCGAAATAGCTGTCATATAAACCATACTGGCATTTTGACTTCTTCCATGGGGTGTTTTGACACGGCTTCCATCAACTATGTCTAGTATGGTTGAAGTCGGTTCATAATCTGATATAGCTGCCATATAAACCGATCTTGGATCTTGACTTCTTGAGATACTAGATGGCGCAATTCTTATCCAATTTCGCTAAAATTTTGTACGACATGTTCTGCTATGACTTCCAACAACTAAGCATGGTTTAAATCGGTTCATATAACGATATAACTGTCATATAAACCTAACTGGGATATTGAGGGCGCAACTATTAGCCGATGTGGCTGAAATTTTGTGTAGCAACTTTGCCAAGTATGGTCTAAATCGCTTTATAACCTGATATAGCTCCCATATAAACCGATCTCCCGATTATACTTCTTATGCCTCTGGAGAGAGCAATTCTTATTCAATTTGACTGAAATTATGTACAACGGATTCTCCCATTACCTTAACTATACGAATTAAATATGGTATGAATCGGTCTATAGCCTGATACAGCTCCCATATAAACCGATCTCCCGGTTTTACTCCTTGAGCCCCTAATTGGCGCAATTGTTATCCGAATTGGCTGAAATTCTACACAATGACTTCTACTATAGTCTCCAACGTTCAAATCAGTTATGGTTCGAATCGGACCAGAACTTGATATAGCTCCAATAGCATAGCAAATCTTATCCATTATCCTCTGTTTACCTAAAAAGGGATACCGGGCAGAGAACTGGACGATTGCGATCCATGGTGGAGGGTAAATAAGATTCGGCACGGCCGAACTTAGCACGCTCTTACTTGTTGAATACAAATAAAACTGACTAAATTTGGCCAAGCGTACAACAGGTATCCGCAACTATGGATTCCACTAAAGCTTTATGCAATGCAAATTTACCCATGAATATTCCATTAAGGAACAACGCTAAAATTCTCACATATCAATGAGTGCTGTCCGATTCAAGTTTATGCTCAATGATAAGGGGTCTCCTTTCTATAACCGAGTCCGAACGGCGTGCCGCAGTGCGACACCTCTTTGTGGAGAAGTTTTTCCATGGCTGTCATACCAAATGGTACAGTACCTTACATATATCGACAGCATTAGGAGGGTTTATCCACCGCTAAACATTTCTCCAGCTGTTCCACAGGATTACGATGAGGATCGAACCCAGGCGTTCAGCGTCATAGGCGGACACATTAACCTCTGCGCTACGTTGGCTTTATAGGAATTAAAACAGTTCACATGCTGGATAAGTAGAAACAGCAGACTAATTAGGGTTCTAGGGCTGAACATGGGTACTTGTTAAAGCAGATGAGGTAGTGCTTGGAGTATTTGAGAGAAAGATACTTCGTAAAATATATGGACCAGTTTGCGTCAGTGGAGTTGATGTTGAAGGTCATAGTTGTACAACAAATGGCAGTTAGTCGAAAATCTGACGTATTTATTATAGACAAGTAAGAGCGTGCTAACTTCGGCCGGGCCGAATCTCATATACCCTCCACCATGGATCACATTTGACGAATTCTTTTCCCGGCATCTCTTTTAAGGCAAACAAAGGAGAAAGAAAAGAATTGCTATGCTATTGGAGCTATAGCACGTTTTGGTCCGATTCGGACCACAAATGAATTGAATGTTGGAGACTGTAGTAGTAGCCATTGTGTAAAATTTTAGCCAATTCAAATAAGAATTGCGCCCTTGAGGGGCTAATAAGTAAAATAGGGAGATCGGTGTATCAGGCTATAGACCGATTCAGACCATATTTGAAACGTACGCTCAAAGTTATGGGAGAGGCCGCTGCACAATCGTATAATTCAGCCAAATCGGATAATAATTGCGCCCTCTAGAGGCTCAAGAAGTCAAGATCCCAGATCGGTTTAAATGACAGTTATATCAGGTTATGGACCAATTTAAACCATATTTGGCACAGTTGTGGAAAGTCAAGCAAAATACGTCATGCAAAAAATTTCAGCTTAACCGGTTTATATGGCAGCTAAATAATGGTTATGGGCCGATTTGAACCATACTTGGCACTGTTGTTGGAAGCCATAACGAAACTCGTTGTGCAAAATGTCAGCCAAATCGGATAGGAATTGCACCCTCTAGAGGCTCAAGAAGTCAAGACCCTAGATCGGTTTATATGACAGCTATATCAGGATAGGGACCGATTTAAACCATACTGGGCAGAGTTGTTGAAAACAAAACACAAAACACGTTATGCAAAATTTCAGTCAAATCGCATAAGAATTGCGCCCCTCAGTGGCTCAAGAAGTCAAGATTCAAGATCGGGTTATATGGCAGCTATATCAAAACATGGACCGATATGGCCCATTTACAATCCCAACCGATCTACGCTTATAAGAAAAATTTCTGCAAAATTTCAAGCGTCTAGATTTCCTCCTTCGAAAGTTTGCGTGCTTTCGACAGACAGACGGACGGACGGACAGGGCTAGATCAACTGAAGTATCATGACGATCAGGAATATGTATACTTTGTGGGGTCTTAGACGAATATTTCGAGGAGTTACAAACAGAATGACGAAATTAGTATACCTCCGTCCAATGGTGGAGGGTATAAAAATTAACCTTAGCTCATTTTACTTTGCACTTTACTTCCATCTTTTAGAGACACATTTATTTGTTTAGGCTTCAACCGCAACCTTCCACATCAACATCAATGATGTGTTAACACAGATATCTTTACTTTGCTTGCCAACTTAATCACCACGTAAATCATTGGCACTGCATACAAATCACTTGAATTGGCAGTAGACATGACAGCCTAAATAATTTACATACTAACATAGCAATTAACAACTTTTATCTACTAATTATCCAAAATCGCCAACAAATGGTGAAAGCTACACAACAAAACTCTTAGAACTTGGTGTGACATAAACACATGCAGAACAACCAAGAACAAAAAAGAAAAAACTTCATAAAAATTTTGTCTTTTGATAAACTTTTTGAAATTTTGAAGATTTTTTTTTTTGAAATTTTGTCATTAGAGAAAATTGAATTGATATTATGTTTGTTTGGAAATTTAATCAAAATTTTGATTTTAAAGAAAATGAAACTGGTAACTTTAGTGGTGCAGAAGTAACCATTGTGCCTATGGCGCCGTACATTTGGGTTCTAATCCTAACGCGAACATCAGAAAAATTTGTCAGCAGGCGTTTGTCACCCCCTATGCTGGCGACATTTTTAAGATATGTAAGTTAAGGTTAAGGATATTAATCCGTCCTATGCCACAATGGACATACACCTTAGCCAATAATCGGCTCTATAAACTGAAAAGTAACCACGAAAAAGAAAATTTTTAAGTTAAGAATTCCGTGCTAACAAATTCCTTAATTTTTTTCCTAAATTGGTTCATATGTGGTATTGTGTCCCCACCTAAGTACCGATTTTAGCCGCGAAAGCCTGGCAATGACATAAGAAATGCTCCAAAGTCTCATCATCATTATACCCATATGCCCTACACATGCTACTACTTGCCGCACCGATTTTGCATAAGTGAGCTCGTAGTGCTATGTGTCCCGTTATGACACCAAAAGCTATACTGACCTCCTTCTTACTTCATTTCAGTAATAGCTTCATCCTCTGACGATCTGGATCACCCCATAGGATTTTCGCCGTCCTACCGACTGTTTCGCCGTACCACAGTGCGCTTTCGTCGCCCACGCCCTTAACTCGGACTGCGTCTAACCGAAAGGCTTCGAGTTAACAAAGTTTATTGACGGCAGTCCTCTGGCCTTCACCTCTAAATCGTCTGCCCTTTACTCCCGTCTTGCTTTGTTATGGCCCGGCACCCAAACGATGCGGATTGTGCTATCCTCAGAGAAGGCGTTAGTCTCCTTTTTACACTCCAAGACTGTTCGTGACCTTACCGTCCTGGTTGTTATTCCCTTATGGCCATTTTACTATCCATAAAGATGTTCAGAGTCGATGTCCTCGCGTTAGCACCACACCATTTCACGCATTCCATGATCGCCCGTATTTCCGCCAGCAGGATCGTATTATGGTCAGGCAGTCTAAAACAGATCTTAGCCTTGGGTGCCAAATATAGACTCCAAGGCCCACTCTGCCCTCCAGCTTTGATCCATCCGTGTAACGTGATCTTCCAGATGGCAATATTAGGGTTCCATCAGTCCAAGACTGTGCCGCTGGCAGCAGTGCCTGCACTCGACCTCAAGGTTCATCTCAGGTATCCGATCGGAATCCTCTTCCCCTCCTTCCTGTCGTCGCTTCGATTATACCGCGATGGTATGAGCTCCTCCCATCCTTAATCCATTCTCCCATCGCCTCAAGTCTCATAGCCGCAGTGGCTGCCTCACACTTTATCTGTATGTCATTGGGTCGGATATTTAGAATAGTCTCCAGTGCCCTTGTGGGCGTGGTTCTGGTCCTGAACCTGTTGTATGGTCCTTTCTCCATAGCAGTCCACCAAACTACAGAGGCGTAAGTAATATTGGTATAATCACGCCCCTGTAGTGGTGGACTATGCTCGGATTCAGGCCACATTTCGAGCCTACGGTCCGTCTACGTTATGCCGATGAGCTGTGAGCCTTCTCAGTACGCTTCCGAATGTCACACTACCAATTAAGTTTCCTATCCAAGACCTTGTCAGATATCGAAATTGTTTTGTTGAGGAAACGTTGTGCGTCGAATTGGCCCACCTTCGTCTTTCTCGTGAACAGGCATATTTCAGTCTTTTCTGTCGTTTCAGGTCACAATTGGGACACACATCCTGCACGTTGACATTAAAGCCTGTCCTGTAGGAGTTGTGGCGACTGCATCTGCCGGATAGTAATTGAGTCAGAACTACTCCGGTTTACCGGGGAAGTAATTTTTTCAGGTGCAATGGATGGCGGTCGTTCTCCAAGGACATCATTCACCAGGCAGCTATTCACGACATCTAATATCATGTCTGCATGAATCTTGTCTTGACCAGATTGACCTAAATGATCTCTGTTGAAGCGCTCAACCTCTCGCTCCAGATATTGAAGATCCACATTGAGGCTTCTAGGCGGTATATACCTGTCCACAAACGAATGGCGACCACGCAGATAATTCGCGACCCAGCGTTTCAGAACTGGCTGGAAGACGTGATGACGATGTCCTTAAAAATGTTTGGTATAAATGACCGTGTCGAACGCTTTCAATAGGTCCAGTGCCACGAGGACCGTACTGATTGAAGCCGCGGCAAATGTGTACGGTGATGGCATGTAAATAATTTTTTGTGCTATGCAGTCTTCGAAGCCACGCTGATGCTCAGCAAATGGAAATTCTTCAACGAGGCTCCGGACGAGTAGTCCCTCAAATGTCTTGCTTACTGATGAGAGAAGGGAGGTCGGTTTGTACGATTCCCCCTTACTCGGGCCCTTGCCAGACTTCAGTAGCGGGATCACTCTGTCCATCTTTCAGGCATGGCGTACTATGAGAATTTTCAAAGACAGATTGAGGACGGTTGTGAATTAGTCGACTCCAGGTACATCCAGACAATGCCGTGAACGATTTGGCGCCATGGTTGACATTCGTAACTTCGTATACGGAAATGATGGATGTCGGAGACCATCGGCTAGGAGATCACGGATTCGACGAATGGCTCTCCTCCTAGCCTTGACAAATTCAAATGCAAAATTTCCCATGAACATTTCATTAAAGAACAGGGGCAAACTTCTCACATATCGATGAGTGCTGTTAGCTTCAAGTTTAAGCTGAGTGTGAACAGCGTGCCGCAGTGCAACACTTCTTTGGGGAGAAGTTTTTACAAGGCTTCTATGCAAGGCATAGTACCTCACAAATATCACCCGCATTAGGAGGGGACAAACACCGTTGAAAAATTTTCTGATGTCCCAGGCAGGATTCGAACCCAAGCATTCACCGTCGTAGGATATGCTAACCTTTGCGCTACAGTAGCCTCCAACCTTATCACACTCGGAATGCCCAATAAATTGACGACTAAACAACCTGGCTCATCTCTTGGGATCACTCACAGTTACGTCGCCAAAACTGACTGAGGTCCTGTCATCCCTTCTACCGGGGTTTGAGAGTGACTTATCAGTGGACCACAGCTTACCTAAATCGCCACATAATCCGCTTATGTTCGTTAACTACCCTGTTCATTTCCAGATTCAGCTTGCTAATTCGGGGTTAGTGGATTCCGTGCAACGAATCCCATGACGCTTGTCAGTGAGTACCTATGCCTGCGCTGGGAAACTGGGTCGCTCTTGGTGTATTCGACAGGTTGGTATAAAGCGAGCGGCTGCTGCTTTGGTGATGTCGCGAATTTTCCTCCCGGCAACTAGCACATTTGTGGGAGGGTGTGAGTGAGATCACTGGAGCAGAGATTGGTGTACTCTCGGAAGCCGACCCAATCGGCATTCTTCGGATTGATAAATGTCCGGCGTTGAGAAGCTATGAGTTCGAGTGATCGGTCGATTGTGAGTATTATGCGAGGTTCAGACCCAAAGAAATAAGCTTGCCAGGATACCTCTGACAAGCTGATGCACTTCCTCGAAGTCCTAGTGGGGACAACCTCACTAGTGCAGAACCTAGAGCCTTGAATCTGCTCTGCGAATGCTATGCCCCGCTATGTGTTACATAGGGCAGAATGCCATGAAACAGGGTGCGCATTAAAGTCTCCTAGAACCAAACGATTATAGCCAGACAGTAGCCAACTAATTTCAGGCCTGTAAGAGCACATTTTGTTGAAGTTGGGAACAGTGAGTTATATTATTTCTCTGGTTAGCCATAACCAGTATGGTACCGAACGGATTCGATTTGCATATAGCTACCATACGAACCAATCTACGGATTAAAAGGCGCATTTGTACTTGATTTTGACTAAATTTGTCACAGTTAGCTACAAAAACCCCCACGACATCGGGTCCTCTTACGATGCGACTCTGTAATTGCATTCTTTCTTCTGTCAGTTATCAGCTGTTACTTTTAGCTTGCTTTAGAAAAAAAGTGCGCGAAATTTTGTTTACATTTGTTTGTTTGGCGTCAATTTTAATATGGGTACCACATGTATTGAAAGAAATTCATTTAACAAACCGAATCAACGTTTGTGATATGCACCTTAAACGCAATGAATTCGATCCGTTTTTAAAACGAATCATAACTGGAGATGAAAAATGGATTGTTTACAACAACGTTAGTCGAAAACGATCATGGTCCAAGCATGGTGAACCAGCTCAAACCACTTCAAAGGCTGATATCCACCAAAAGAAGGTTATGCTGTCTGTTTGGTGGGATTGGAAGGGTGTGGTATACTTTGAACTGCTTCCAAGGAACCAAACGATTAAATCGGATGTTTACTGTCAACAATTGGACAAATTGAATACAGCCATCAAGGAGAAGCGACCAGAATTGGTCAATCGTAAAGGTGTCATATTCCACCAGGACAACGCTAGACCGCACACATCTTTGGTCAGTCGCCAAAAACTGAGTGAGCTTGGCTGGGAACTTTTGATGCATCCACCATATAGCCCTGACCTTGCACCATCAGACTACCATTTATTTCGATCTTTGCAGAACTCCTTAAATGGTAAAACTTTCGGCAATGATGAGGCTGTAAAATCGCACTTGGTTCAGTTTTTTGCAGATAAAGGCCAGAAGTTCTATGAGCGTGGAATACTAAATTTGCCAGGAAGATGGCAAGAGATTATCGAACAAAATGGCAATTATATATTTGATTAAAGTTCATTCTAAGTTTTATTAAAAATGCATTTACTTTCTTTTAAAAAATCCGCAATTACTTTTTAGGCAACCCAATAGCTGCCTTCTTTGGATTCATAAGTGGTGCATTTATTGACGAAAAATAGTTAATTTTTCGTTTTTTTCTCTTTCGAGACGAGCTCAATGATCGGAGATTCTTGCATTGGTAAAGGAAAGCGAGAGATCACAATACACACCAACCCAATGGGGAGCGTTTCGTCATTTGTTTAGAATAACTCATCAGCCATATTAGGTGTGTAGGCTTCAAGGGCCATACATTGGTTATAGTTATTATATACATCCATGGTTGTGGGTATCCAAAGTTCGGCCTGTTTACTTGTCAAAATCGTTTACCATGGCCATTTATGTGAAAATTCAATGTTCAGCCTTTAGGATTTAGGACCACTCCTTCATATTGGAAACATTTAAAGACTAGCTAAATTCGGAAAAAGCAAACCTTTCAATACTCTACACCACATTGGGAATGCAGGCTAAGTCGTCAAAACCAAAATTTGAGAAGATAGGTTGATATATGGGCTTGCAAAGGCCATAATCGTTAAAATCGGGAGCTATTGGGGTGCCCAAAAAGTAATTGCGGATTTTTTAAAAGAAAGTAAATACATTTTTTATAAAACTTAGAATGAACTTTAATCAAATATACCATTTTTACACTTTTTTTCTAAAGCAAGCTAAAAGTAACAGCTGATAACTGACAGAAGAAAGAATGCAATTACAGAGTCACAAGCTGTGAAAAAATTTGTCAACGCCGACTATATGAAAAATCCGCAATTACTTTTTGGGCAACCCAATATATTTATATCTGAATCGATTTCTATGAAATACAACAGCAATGTCGAGAGAAATGAGAGAATCGTTTGTGCCAAATCTCGTAAGAATCGGTTTACAAATGACCACATTATTAAAATACTAGCCCATCGGACGAACATATATATGGGAGCTATATTCAAATCTGAGCTGATTTCATTACAATTTCAATAGGCTTAATCTCTAGGCTAAAAGACATGCCTATGCCGAATTTAAAGATGATGGGATGAAAATTGCGACCTGTACTATGCAAACAAATAAGCATAGCCAGACAGATGGACATAGCTAAATCGAATCACAAAGTGATTCTGAGTCGATCGGTCAATGGGTGTATCACTCTTCCTTCCGGGTCTTACAAACAATGAGTCAATAGTCAATGAGTCTATCGCTCTTCCTTCCGGGCCTTACAAACAAATGCACTAAGTTATAATACCATATACCACAGCAGTGGTGTAGGTTATAAAAAGCCTACCTATGTCAAAATTTTACATCAGCTCAGAGCAATCATCATACACAACATCACATAAGAGGCCACAACAATCCACAATGTCTTGTAGCAGTTGCGTTCCAAATATTTCAAATAGGCCAATGGCCTGCAAGCTACAACAAACGCAAAATTTTTTATTACAACGATGCGCAAGTACAATCAATTTTTATGACCCGGCACACGGATGTTTGGCTTTAACTATGTTATGCCAGCCAACAAAACCTCCACGAATGTTTGCCCGCTTTTACTTTATGGCAGTTTGTGATGCTTTTGCCATGGGTGTTATACGGATTCAAGCAATTTATGGCTTTACATTACGAAAATGTCACAACTTTGCAATACTACACACTGAAAGTCGCTTTCGCCCGCACTTTGTTAATAGCGCAGCACACATGGGTGCAAAAGGACAAAATCACCAAACACGCAAACCACAGCGCCAGTATCAGCGCCAGTATCAGCGCCAGTATCAGCGGCTGCCGTAACATATTGTCAATCCTCTTAGCCTTCTAGTTGATGTTTTGCAATGATAATGGCATGGCATTGCCATGTCAACTCTCAATGCCTACGTAGGGGGGGTAATGCAAACATTCATCGGTCGAGTGCAATTTTCGTTCATTTTTGCCAAAATATCAGCTGCTAGCACATTGTATGGAAATTTCATGTCAACAAAGTGTGCCTAAAATGATGATTATCTATGGTTATGATATCAAAACAACAGAAAAAAACTAACAAACAACTCTAAGCCGAATATCCTGCAAATACTAATTAAAAATAATTATTTATTATTGTAGAACACTTACAACAACACCGCACTATTTATACCCTACACCACTATTGTGTTACAGGGTATTATAGCATAGAGCATTTGTTTGTAACACCCAAAAGAAAGAGAGATAGACCCATTGATACGTTTTCCGATCGACTCAGAATCGCCCTCTGATAAGATTTAACTATGTCCGTCTGTCTGTGTGTCCGTCTGTCTGTCTCTCTGTCCGTCTGTCTGTCCATCTGTCTGTCCGTCTGTCTGTCTGTCCGTCTGTCTGTCTGTCCGTCTGTCTGTCTGTCCGTCTGTCTGTCCGTCTGTCTGTGCGTCTGTCTGTCCGTCTGTCTGTCTGTCTGTCTGTCCGTCTGTCTGTCCGTCTGTCTGTCTGTCCGTCTGTCTGTCCGTCTGTCTGTCCGTCTGTCTGTCTGTCTGTCTGTCCGTCTGTCCGTCTGTCCATGTTAATTTGTATACAAACTACAGGTCGCAATTTTCATCCGATCGTCTTCAAATTTGGTATGGGCATGTTTTTCGGCCTAGAGACGAAGCCTATTGCAATTGAAAAAAATCGGTTCAGATTTGAATATAGCTCCCATATACATGTTCGTCCGATTTCCAGTAATACAGCAATAAAACGGTCATTTGTTGACCGATTTTCTTAAAATTTGGTAGGAACGATTTTCTCTTGACTCTCAATACTACAAGCGAACTTCATAAAACTCGGTTCAGATTCGGATATAGCTCCCATATATATGTTCCTCCGATTTGTAGTAATACAGCAATAAAATGGTCATTTATTTACCGATTCTCTCGAAATTTGGTAGGAACGATTTTCTCTTGACTCTCAATATTACTAGTGAATTTCATAAAAAACGGTTCAGATTTGGATATAGCTGCCTTATATATGTTCGCCCGATTTGCAGTAATACAAAAGTAAAATGGTGATTACTTAACCGATTCACTTGAAATTAGCCAAGAAGGGTTTGTTTATGAATCTCGACATTACTGGTTAATTTCAAAGAAATCGGTTCAGATTTGGATATAGCTCCCATATAAATGTTCGTCCGATTTCCAGTAATACAGCAATAAAACGGTCATTTGTTGACCGATTTTCTTAAAATTTGGTAGAAACGATTTTCTCTTGACTCTCAATATTACGAGCGAACTTCATAAAAATCGGTTCAGATTTGGATATAGCTCCCATATATATGTTCGTCCTATTTGCAGTAATACAGCAATAAAATGGTCATTTGTTAACCGATTGTCTTGAAATTTGGCACTATGGGTTTTTTTTTGAATCTCGACATTACTGCTCAATTTCATAGAAATCGGTTCAGATTTGGATATAGCTCCCATATATATGTTCGTCCGATTTGCATTAACACATCAATAATATGTTCATTTGTTAACCGATTCTCCCGAAATGTGGCATTGAACATTTCCTTATGTCTCTCAATAATATTGCTGAACTTCATAGAAATCGGTTCAGATTTTGTTGTAGCTCGCAGATATATGTTCGCCCGATTTGCAGTAATACAGCAATAAAATGGTCATTCGTTGACCGATTTTCTTGAAATTTGGTAGGAACGATTTTCTCTTGACTCTTAAAATTGCTAGCAAATTTCATAAAAATCGGCTCAGATTTGGATATAGCTGCCATATATATGTTCGTCCGATTTGCAATAATACATCAATAATATGTTCATTTGTTAACCGATTCTCTCGAAATTTGACTGGAAGGATGTTCTTATAACTCTCGATATAACTGTTGAATTTCATAGAAATCGCTTTAGATTTGGATATAGCTCGCGTATATATTTATCGTCCATTTTCCACTCCTATACCCACTGCAAGCGCACTTATTGACAAATCTTCCCAAAATTTTGTACAATGCTTTCCTCGAAGACTTCCACAATATCCATAAAGTTTGGTCGAAATCGGTTCAGATTTAGATATAGCTCCCATGTATATGTTCGTCAGATTTTGGGTAATTTGTTGTCAATTGTCAACCGTAGTTATTACATAATCTAATAACCTATCTAAATACACCGGCCATCAAAATTGGTTCAGAATTATATATAGCCCACCTTTTGTATTTATAGGGTAGGTGTAGGATATTATAAAGTCGGCACCGACCGACTTTTGCCTTTCCTTACTGGTTTTGTTATAAGTAATTTATTGCAGTGTATCATGTATGATGAGTTCTTTGTTTGGCAGCCTATGTTTTGTAGATTTCAACACCTCCTTAACTCCCAACTTTGGTTGAGACATATGAACTGACGTAGTAAGGGAACTAAACTAAATCTAAATTTGTATTGATCAGTCATCATTGATTATAGAGAAGTTTCCTCCTTTTCCTTAATTGACAGTAGTAAAATGTAAGATTTCTCATTTGTTCATTACAAAATGGTGACGGGTATATCAATTCCAAAACTTTCGAATTTAGTACGTTCTGCTGTAGGATTTTCATAATGATAATTGAGATAACTTTTATTGCTGTGCAAGTATCATATACTTTCTTTTATTTAAAGCTTATCTTAGCCGTACAATATAACTTGGCTCATTGCCCTAATTGACGTCTTGCCAGCGGCGTTTAATAACTTTTATCTCACATTACTGACCTACTCAATAATGAGATTGCATCGGTGTACGATTGCAAGTAGCCAAACTAAATGCAATCTTTTCTTCTTTAACTTTTCAATCCTTGACCCACAAACATAGTCTCAACAACTCTAACGATAAGAAAGCAACAATTCAATAACTTCTGCGAACAATGATGTGGTAAGAACGAAATAAGAAGGAAGATAGAATAAATTACGCTAACTACACTAAGCAATACGGGATATACTCTGCTCTACTCTTATGTGTCATCCCCTTCTCGGACTTGAGAGAGAAAATTTCACTTGAAGAAAATTTCACAGTGTAGCGAGAACAAGTAAAAGCGAGCAAAGTTCGGCCGGGCCGAATCTTGGAAGCCCACTTCCAAGAATTCTGCTAAAAATTTTCACAAAACAAATATTAAAGGGCCTAATTTAACTCTACGCAAGAATTTTCTGCCAAACCTGGCAAAAATTAAAGTTTTAGGAGCCCAACAAAAATAATCGAAAATGGGCATCCAAGTAAATTAGTCGTAAAAAGTTAAAGTAAAAAGTCGTAACAGAACAATACGTGCAAAATTTTAGCTAACTCCGAAAAAATGAGGCTTCTAGGAACTACAGACGTCAATTCGTGAGATCGATATATGGGAGTAATATCAGGTTATAGACCGATTTTAGCCATATTTTGCACAAGTGTTGGAAGTCATAACAGAACACTAGTTGCACATTTCAGCCCATATGCGGCCTGCAGGGGCTCAAGAAGTCATGTCGAAGGACCGCCTAATATAGGAACTATATCTGAATCTGAACCGATATGACCTATTTGCAATCCCCAAAGACTTTGAGGTTTGGTTAGGTTTAAGTGGCAGTCTGCCGTCAGAAGGACCAAGAAGTGTTTGTTAATTGTGAGGCCACAGGAACAGAAGATGGAAGATGCCTTCTAATTCCTACCGTGGAACCATACAGGTCCTCTAATTCATAACAAGTTCTCAAAAAATTTAGACCCTAATGTGGAAATCCTTCTGACTGCAAGTGTGAGACACATACAGCAGATGTTCAATGGTCTCTTCTTCCTCAGCGTTCTCACATCTTCTGTCGTTTTAGACAATCTTCAGTCTCTCAGCTTATTTCCCGACAACACACTGATCTGTCATGACGTACACAATGAGTAAGACGTCCGTTCTAGCCAGCGACAGCAAAGCGGAAGACCTTTTTAAGTCTAGACCAGACCACATCATTTTGGAATGCCCACAACCACCCCATTGTGATCATCTATCATCCGTTGCCCTTCGGACCTGATCCTGAAGACGTAGCTTACATGTCGCTAGAGAATGCTCACTGATGCCAGTCTTCCTAGAATGTGCAAGGTATCTCCTAATCTCGCAAGCACATCCGCATCTAGAACGCATGGCTGTTTAGCCATCTCGGTAAGAGATCTGCGACAGTCGAGGGCGGTTTATGAATTCAGCAATACATTCTCCAGTGATTTAATGGCCTCCTGGCTGTCTGTCTTATTTATGCCAATATAACAATGATAGGCATAAATAAGACAGACATTACATCTTAGTCATTCCGCCACATCTTTAATTGCAAGGATTTCCGCTTGATATAGTCGGGTGCCCTTCTATATATAGAAGGGCACTAATCGCAGTTCTTCAGAGTACACCTCAAGGTCTATGTAACTGTTACTACCACGTATGCAAATAGCTAATTTTGCCCATGAACATTCCACTAAGGACTTCTCATATATCAATGAATCCAGTCCAATTTAAGTTTTAAGCTCAATGATAAGGGGCCTCCTTTTTATAGCCGAGTCCGAACGGCGTGCCGCATTGCGACACCTCTATGTAGAGAAGTTTTTACATGGCAAAGTACCTCACAAATGATGCCAGCATTAGGAGGGGAAAACCACCGTTGAAAATTTTTTCTGATGATCTCGCCAGGATTCGAACCCAGGCGTTTAGCGTCATAGACGGACATGCTAACCTCTGCGCTACGGTGGCCTCCTACTATACTGTAGTTAAAATTGGTTCTATCAGGAATAGCGCTACAGTACTTTTTATTAAAAAGCTGCTCAGGCAATGTGTAATCCACACTGTCTGGGACAATGATAACAGTGTCCATAGGCGCCCTATGACCAAAGAGAAAGCTCCCTTACCCTCTCAGCTAATGCAGAATAGTCGAAAGGGCGTTGTATATGACTGGACTAGACCCAGAGGTCTCAATGTTGACCCAGAGAAGTCTGAAATATGCCTTTTCACGAGGAAGACGAAGGTGGGCCAATTTAACGCAAATGTCAATTTTCCTCCACGAAACGATTTCGATATCTGACAAGGTAAAATATTTAGGTGTGATCTTGGACAGGAAACTGAACTGAGCGTACTGGGAAGGCTCACAGATGTTGGGCACTATATAGACGGGCCGTAGGCTCGAAATGGGGCCTGAATCCGAGGATGGTCCACTGGCACTACAGGAGCGTGATATGATCAATACTCACTTACGCCCCAGTTGTTTGGTGGACTGCTATGGAGAAAAAGTGCAACAAAAGGACCATACAACAGGGCCACGCCCTCTAGAGCACTGGAGACTATTCTAGATATCCGACCCATTGACATACTGATTAAGTGTGAGGCAGCCACTGCGGCAATGACACTTAAGGCCATGGGAGATGGGATTGAGCAGCTCATACCATCGCGGTATAATCGAGGCGACGAAAGGAAACCTGGAAGGAAGGGAAAATGTTTCCGATCGGATAACTGACATGAACCTTGTGGCCGAGTTTGAGGCACTGCTGCCAGCGGCACACACTTGGGTTGACGGAAACCTAGTATTGTCATTTGGAGGATCATGTTAAACGGATGGATCAAAGCTAGAGGACTGAGTGGGCCTGGGGTTCTACGTTGAGAACCCAAAAACTGATATCTGTTTTAGACTGGCGATCACGAAATGCGTGAGGTGGTTTGGTGCTAATGAGAAGAGGTCGAGTGTGAACATCTTTACGGGCAGTAAAATTGCTATAAGGGCAATAATAACCAGGACAGTAAGGTCACGAACAGTCCTGCAGTGTAAGAAGGACATTAACGCCTTCTCTGAGGATGACACAATGCACATAGTTTGGGAGCAAGGTGGAATTAAAGGGCAGACGATTTGGCGGTGAAGGCATGGAGACTGCCGTCAATAAACTTGGTTAACCCCAAATCTTTCGGGTCGACGCGATGCGACGCGACACATGGGCGATGAATGCGTATGCAACCCTGCGGAACAGCGAAACGATCGGTAGGACGGCGACAATCCTATGGGGGGATCCAGATCGTGAGAAGACAAGGCTATTACTAAAAGGAAGCAAGAAGGAGGTCAGTATAGCTATTGGTATCATAACGGGACACATAGGACTACGAGCTCACTTATGTAAAATCGGTGCGGCAAGTAATAGCATGTGTAGGGCATGCGGGGAAGATGATGAGACGTTGGAGCATTTCCTTTATCATTGCCCGGCTTTCGCGTCCAACAGATACCGGTACTTAGGTGGAGACACAATATCAGACATGAACCAACTTAGCGGAGTGGTATTGAAAACAATTAAGGATTTTGTAAGTAGCACGGAATTCCCAACTTAAAATTTTTCTTGTTAGAGGTTACTTTATAGTTTTTAGAGCGCACAACAAGCGGATTACTGGCTTAGGTGTATGTCCATAGTGACATGGGTCGGATTAATATCTGCACATTCTTTTCAACCTAACCTAACCCAATGGAAGGGTCAGGGGAAATTTAGTTAGTACAAGGTCGGAAATGTATATTTCCGCCAGCCTTCGGTGGTGAGTATAGAAAAACGTTTAATTTCGCTTTTCAGTCCTTATTGATGTATTGTATCGTTCTGTGATCTAGTTTTTCTCCATCTTCTTCGCTTCTACAGGGTGGCTGATGAATATTGCTACAATGATGAATATTGCTACATTTTTTTTTCGGTGTATGGAATACATTTTTCTTTTATTCATGTTAAATTAAATTATTAAATTAATTATTAAATTATTATTAATTAAATTAATTAATTAATTAATTAAATTAATTATTAAATTATTATTATTAAATAGAAAAAAAGTTATTACATTTTTTTTTGGTAGCGGCTTTCATCAGCCACCCTGTATATTCTTCTAGGATGAACACAATGGACCTGCGGTCTCCGAGTGAAGCGGCCACTAACCGAGGTTACCAATCTAACTTAACCTATTTCAATTTTGAACACATTTGCTCGAAATTTCATACGGTTTGTTTTATAATCCAATAGGTTTCACCTACACCGCCCAGACTTTATCTCTTGATCTCACTTTACCATGAAATTTTGAAGATTTTGCTTTTTTTGGGCTTGGGAGGTTATCTTCACAATCTTTCCATTCACTTACTTGAGTATAGAAGAAAATTTGCATCCATGATTTTGGGTGTCTTAAATTCAATTCCATCGAACTTGGCTAGTTTTTTTTACTTGCTTTTTTCCTAGAAATCTAATGACAAAAGCAAATATAAACAAAAGTGAGTGGAACAACATCAAACAACATGTATCGTTGAAATATCACTCTGAACCTAAATACGTTAGACTATCAACAACAACTGCAGCGTATTACCCCTGCGTGCCTAATGGTAATGGCGATGAAGCTCCAGCACAGTATTTTAGAAATCGTGCCATACAGCAGTGGATGCTGAGTAAATAACACACACAGTCTTTTATCGAAGTAGGACCTTGTGTTTCTGGGCCTTTAAACTGCCTTCGAATGGATGAGTATGTACCTAAAACATAACCACCATGGAATATGTTGTGATAATCTCAGCAGGATTCTAACCCAGTCATTTAGTATCCTATGCAGACATGCTTGCCTCTGCGCCACGGTGATCTCCTGGATTGAATACCAACTCATTGACTATGGCTAACGAAGCCAACGAGAAACATAACCAGAGGGGTGACATAGATCCTTAACTTAAGTCAGGCCTTGATTATTACAACTTCAGCCATAACTCCCTTTCGCCGCTGTATACGAATCCCTCACCTACTATTGCAACTGCACAGACACATTTATGTGAACTTTCAGCTAGCTATTTTGTTAGCTGATGTTATGGCGAAAAGCAAACTGGCAATGTCCATAAATGTGGTTGGTTGTTATGTATGGCATGTGAGTCTTTTAGAATTGTTTTTGTTTGTTCAGCCATTATTGCGTAGCGTGTACCCAACAACAGTGCAAAACTACAAACGACGCGAAAACGAAACGAAACAGACAACAATAATGGCAACAACATTAAGCGATGCTCAACTGACTCGTATGCCATGCCATGTATCCCAACATGAATGACATGGAGGGTGTATTTGTTAGGTGCGTGCCTTGGTGTGTACATGCAATGGCATTTTTATGGGCGTATTGGTGTATAAATAAGCACAGCATCCAGCTGAGAACAGCAGCTTTCTTCCATTTGCTGGTTTCCCATCAATTGTGTGTGTTGTTTTGTTGAGTGTATTGAAAGTACTTACCACACTTACACACACACACTAGTAAACAAGCTCGCATTAGAATTATACATAAAGGAAGAGTATAATATTTCGATTAAGAAAATTTTTAGGAAATTTCTAAAATGTTGATGATATATTTGAAAGAAAATTAATTGTTATGTAACTTTCAATGGAAACTTGAGGCTTTCAGCGGCTTAAGATGTCAAATCGGGAGATTGGTTTATATGGGATCTATATAAGGTTATAGACCGATTTTGACCGTACTTGACAAAATTGTTGGAACTCACAACAGAACACTAAGTGCAAAATTTCAGACAAATCGGAAAAAAATTGCGGCTTCTAGGAGCTCAAGAAGTCAAATCGGGAGATTTATTGAAATTGGAAAAAAATCGGTTAAGATTTGGATATAGCTCCCATATATATGTTCGTCCGATTTGGAATAAAAGTGCAAGTACATCGTCATTTGCAAACCAATTCTCACGAAATTTTGCACGAGGGTTTCTCTTATAAATCTCGACGTTATTGTTGAATTTCAAAGAAATCGGCTCAGACTTAGATATACCTCCCATACATATGTTCGTCCGATTTGGACTAGTATTGCAATAATTTGGTCATTTGTTAACCGATTCTCTCGAAATTTTGAACGAGCGATTTAGATAGGGTTCAAATACAGATATAGATATGGTTGCAAGAGGGGTTCTCTTATAAATCTCGACGTTATTGTTGAATTTCAAAGAAATCGGCTCAGACTTATTGTAGTTTGGTAATTTGTTAACCGATTCACAAGAAAATTGACACAAAGGATTCCCTTAAGACTCCTGGTTTTGCTATTGAATTTAATAACAAGTAAAAGCGTGCTAAGTTCGGCCGGGCCGAATCTTATATACCCTCCACCATGGATCGCATTTGTCGAGTTCTTTTCCCGGCATCTCTTCTAAGGCAAAACAGGATATAAGAAAATATTTGCTCTGCTATTAGAGCGATATCAAGATATGGTCCGGTTCGGACCACAATTAAATTATATGTTGGAGACCTGTGTAAAATGTCAGCCAATTCGAATAAGAATTGCGCCCTTTGGGGGCTCAAGAAGTAAAATAGAGAGATCGATTTCTATGGGAGCTGTATCGGGCTATAGACCGATTCAGACCATAATAAACACGTATGTTGATGGTCAGAGAGAATCCGTCGTACAAAATTTCATGCAAATTGGATAATAATTGCGACACCTAATGGCTCAAGAAGTCAAAACCCAAGATCGGTTTATATGACAGCTATATCAGGTTATAGACCGATTTGAACCATTCTTGGCACAGTTGTTGGATATCATAACAAAACACGTCGTGCAAAATTTCATTCAAATCGGATAAGAATTGCGCCCTCTAGAGGCTCAAGAAGTCAAGACCCAAGATCGGCTTATATGACAGCTATATCAAAACATGGACTGATATGGCCCATTTACAATACCAACCGACCTACACTAATAAGAAGTATTTGTGCAAAATTTCAAGCGGCTAGCTTTACTCCTTCGGAAGTTAGCGTGCTTTCGACAGACAGACGCACGGACGGACGGACAGACGGACGGACATGGCTAGATCGAAATAAAATGTCACGACGATCAAGAATATATATACTTTATGGGGTCTCAGACGAATATTTCGAGTAGTTACAAACAGAATGACGAAATTAGTATACCCCCCATCTTATGGTGGAGGGTATAAAAATCGGTTCAGATTTAGATATTTCTCCCATATATGTTTTCGCCCGATTTTGAATAATACTCAATAATAAAGTAATACTAAATATAATAATTTGGCACGAAGGTTTCTCTTATAATTCTTCTGATGACTGATGTATTTCATAAAGGGTGATTTTTTTGAGGTTAGGATTTTCATGCATTAGTATTTGACAGATCACGTGGGATTTCAGACATGGTGTCAAAGAGAAAGATGCTCAGTATGCTTTGACATTTCATCATGAATAGACTTACTAACGAGCAACGCTTGCAAATCATTGAATTTTATTACCAAAATCAGTGTTCGGTTCGAAATGTGTTCAAATTTTGACAAATTTTGTTCAGCGATGAGGCTCATTTCTGGTTGAATGGCTACGTAAATAAGCAAAATTGCCGCATTTGGAGTGAAGAGCAACCAGAAGCCGTTCAAGAACTGCCCATGCATCCCGAAAAATGCACTGTTTGGTGTGGTTTGTACGCTGGTGGAATCATTGGACCGTATTTTTTCAAAGATGCTGTTGGACGCAACGTTACGGTGAATGAACACATTTCGAACCGAACACTGATTTTGGTAATAAAATTCAATGATTTGCAAGCGTTGCTCGTTAGTAAGTCTATTCATGATGAAATGTCAAAGCATACTGAGCATCTTTCTCTTTGACACCATGTCTGAAATCCCACGTGATCTGTCAAATACTAATGCATGAAAATCCTAACCTCAAAAAAATCACCCTTTAAAAATTGTTTCAGTTTTAGATATACCTCCCACATATATGCTCTCCCGATTTTCCCTTTTTAATGCTTTTGGTAAACCATCTATCAATCGATCTTCTCAAAAATTTCCACAACGATTTACTCTATGGCTCTCCCAATTTTCACTTTTAAGGCCTTTGCTAACCCATTTATCAATCGATCTTCTCAAAAATTTGCACATCGATTTACTCTATGGCTCCTACAACATGTACGGATTTCGATCGAAATTCTAAATATCAAACGTAAGCAAATTTCAAATTTGACGACTTAGCCTGCATATCCAATGTGGTATAGGGTATCAAAAGGTCGACTTCACCAGACTATAGCTCGACCTAACTTGTTTTCTATCACAATGTAAGATTTGCTATAGCCATCAACATTCGTCGTAAATTTCTGAAAAAAAAAAATTCCACAAAATTTTTGTGTATCAATGCATTCCACATATTGACCGACATACAATTTTGATTTTATTACAGTCATGCTTTATGGTATCGATATTGCTGAAATAAAAATTAAAGGGTATATCACATCACTCAAATGTGGTATATCTTTAATAGTAAATCATAAATCTAAGTTGCAGTTTCCTACATTTATCTGTTTTACTTCTTACCCCCACTAGAGAAAATGCCAATGGCGTTATGGATGTGCTGCATGTGGTCGCATTTTTCCATAATCTTTATGCGAACAAATATTTGTTAAAGTTCCTAAGTTCTTCCTGTGAGGACATGATGGGAGTCAGGACAGCCATGTATGAGTGTGTGTGTGTAAGTATGCTAGCAAGTGGAGTTTGTTACAACGAAAGACTGCAACTACATATATATATATGAAAATTATCATAAGTAACCATAATTTTTTTTTTTGTTTTTTGTACCCTCCAGCATAGGTTGCCGGCATATTAATTTCGTCATTCTCTTTGTAACGCCTCGAAACATTCATCTTATACCCCATAAAGAATATATATTCTTGATCGTCATTACATTT